>NW_019104228.1:1944-58094 GCF_001856785.1 Myzus persicae
TCATCAGGTAATTGATACCGAGTGAAAAATTTATGGCGTTCCACAGTGACATTCTTACGTGGAATAAAATATTCATTGAATTTGAATATTAGATTATCCAATGTCAACTCTTTTATATTAACATTAAATGAATTATAGATTTTTAAAGCAGCTTTACCAATAAAGTGTAAAAATATTGATATTTTTCGTATTTCGGGCTGGCTATCATAGCCACTCGCAATTAAATAAATATTAAACTCTTGAAGCCAATCGGACCAATTTTGACATAAATTTCCATCTAAGGATAGTTGGCTTAAATTACCAATGAGACCTGACGACATCGTGTTTGTGTTGGTGGACATTTGGATATTAGCGCACGTGGTTTGATGCGGCTCGTTTACTGATTCATCATGTTGTGATCCAGATTTATCTGCTTGATCCTTCTTTTTTCGACCCATAATGAATCAACACCTGACACCATGTTGTATTTAATATATTTTAAATAAACTATGACACTGTTATAATACTATTGTATGACATGAACATTACTTATACATTATACTACGTTGACACTCAACGACTTATAACTTATAACAAAATACTAACTGCTAAATATGATAACATGTAGTGGTGATATAATTATTATTATTATTATTACAGTGTTACCTTATCATAACACCTACCATACATATTTTAATATGGAAATAATGAGTTACGTACAACCGTATTATCGGTATGTGGTTGATAATTTAAATAACAATATGATCACCTCTTCATCAGAAGACCAATAAAAAGTCCGTGATTTTAAGTGAAATAATATTAGGTAGGTACAATATTATGTCAGCATAAGGGGATAAAACGAATGATATTATACAACCACCTACACCACAAGCTTTGCTTAATGAGGTATATTAAATAATAATACATTGTAGGTACATTTTTACAATTTTATTATTTTAACTAATAGGACGCCATATCTAGGTACATGCCTTGTCTCCATCTTACAAACTCACAACATAATGAATTGTACTTTCTAAATAATTCATTTGAGTCCGTTATGTTTAATCTTAAAGTAAATTGACCTATTATATAATTTAGAAGTAAGAATATTATCTAGTAGATGGCATAGAAGTTTTTTTATATTCCAATTTTAAAGTTAATTATTAGTGTTTTAAAATAGTAAATTGTTTGCACACATTAAAATGCTCATAACTTATTTTAAAATTGAAATAAAAAAAACCATATGTCATTGTCTTTAACATAACTTTTAAATTGTATAATAGGTCAAATTACTCTAAGTTTAAACATAACAAAGTTAATGAATTATTCAGAACATACAATTATTTGAGATGAGACAAACCCTGGCATCCTCTGAATAAAAAAAAACAATGAAGAGTACTTGCCATAATTATGCTATGTACCTATTCATCATATTGTATTTCAATATAAATATACCTTATATTTTATGAAATAACTAAATACAAAAAAAATATGTATAAATAGGTAGCACTCTGTTGTGAAGTAGCCAGTAGGTAGGTGTTTAGTGACTCGCTTCATACTGTGTAACTATTACTGTAACTGCATTACTAAATAGTAAAACAAATTAAGATAAAACAAAATATACTTAGTAATATATGTTAACAGACTCCGATCAAAATCGTTGTTCGTACATGTAATGATACCCAAAGGTTACCAACTTGTCCACTTTTATAATTATTAACTTTTCAATAATAATTATTATTATAATTATATAAATACTAAAATACCTACCTATATTATATTTAAAAATTTTAGGTATTCAATTCGTGACAAAAGAAATTTTTGTGCTTTTTAAGTTATGTACGTATAGTTTGTTAATATTATTAAAATAGATATTAAATTTATTGAAATGTATAGGTAATAATATTTGTGATTACTGATTAGTATTTACTGATAAATTATTACCAAGATATTTTTTAGTTAAGAGTAATGCGCTTATAAATTATAATCTCACTTTTAAATTACATATTGCATTGATCATTAAAGAGTAACTAGTACGCAACAAATAGAAGTTACCTACTTAGATTTTCATATTTTTACCTATTTGAAAACTTCTCCAAATTTGATTTTAAGATTGTTGAAAGAATCAGAATGCAGTAGCTCAACAGATGTTTAAGATTAAAATATGATTGCCCCATGCCTTGACTATGTTTGCATTTGTTTTTTATCCGGACTTTGATCGTTAAATCTTCATTCATTTTTTTTCAATGTATTATCATTTAAGAAACTTTCGTTTAATATTATCTTCGTATATATTAAACTAATTTGTTAAAAATAAACTGAATTTGCGCATCGTCTGTTTACCTGTGCCAAAATATCGTACATCATTTGCGCATCAGCGCTAATTATCGTTTGCGCATTGTCCGTTTTACTTTTACCTGCACAAAATTATTATACATCAAATGCGCATCAACATGCTGAACAATAGAATTGTATAAAAAATAGTTTTTTATTGAAAATGTAATGATTTTCATAAATCACATGTAATAAACAAACCCATATAATTAAAATAAATTGAATAAATCTTCGATGTTCATCAATTTTTATTGAGGCATAACAATTTTTTTATCTTAGTTATGTTATTGCTAACTATAATGATAATCCTACACAATATTATCTCAATATTCTCAGCTTATCGGCCCATTAAGTGCCATCGCTGCTATCACAAAATCTCTCCATTTCTCTCTACCATATGCGTCGTCAAACATATTTTAAAACAGAAATATCTGTACAATATTTGAAAGTTGATGAATGAATTTCAAGATCAAAGTTAGAAAACAACTAGCACTTTTGGGTGTACACCTTTTTTAAAATTCTATTGTTAAATAATATTGATGCGCAAATGATGTAAGACCTTTTAAACGGCTGATGCGCAAATGATATATAACCCAAAAATCGAACGATGCGCAAATGTCTTACAAAAAAGGTCTAAATTAACAATAGCGATGCGCAAATGACAACCGGCGTAAAAAACATATCTGAATAAATAGATAATAGTAAGAGCATCTGTACTACTGTAGGGGCCATATGCCCTTATGTAACAATTATAATATTATGATGAAATAAAAAAGATAAAATAAATATATACTCTACAATTTCTATATATTACATAACTTATAACTGGGGCTCGGATTAATGTTTTAAAAACTTTAAAAAAATGCATTTATGCTCTTATTTTGTAGGAATATGCCCTATAAAATAAAAAAAATTGATTAAAAAAGTCTTTTATTTGCATTATTTTTTTATATAGGTATTAATATAAAATTATATTATTTTTATATTTATTTTTTGAAATTATTTGAATATATTTTAATTTCAGTCTGAAAAATTAATATTAAAAATATTTGTATTAAATAAATTGTTTGACTAAACATAAATAAATACATACCAAAAGCATTCGAGTTACCTTGTACCACGAATGTTTTTTTCAGATTTTAAAATGTGAAAGATCGTCGATTATTAACCAGCACATTTTTAAACCTCGAAAAATTTCTCTCTGCGGAGACGGGAGCGTATTTAAAAAGAGATAAGTCACTGAGACCAAAATTGTCTTCTTTATTTTCCAAAATTCCATTAGTTCCGTCAATACATGCAGAGATTTTTATCAAGGTTTCATAGCCATTATTTTACTTTATAACAGCTCGAAATTTTTCTTGAATTGCTTTTCCGACGTTTCCTGGTATTTTGGAAATATTATATTCAACATTTTTCATCAAATCAATTGAATCGTAGAAAGATGTATTTTTTTTTCTTATAAAGTTATGCTTCTGGACAAAAAACGGCTCCGGTTTTGTACACCACAAATTCCATCCTACTTTATACAGACTTAAGACTGTCTGAAAAGAGGTGTCATGATTTTATATATTTTAAATTTAAAAATATGATACACATGAACTGTATATACAATACAACAACAGAATTACGAGGAGCGTAATAACGTCAACGGTATTGTGTATACTGTTTTGGAAGACAGGCGTGCATATGTCCAATAATTATTGTAGAGTTTACAATTGTGCATTTATACCTATTTGAACATTTTTTTTGGACGGCAGCCGTTTCGGAATTCATCTGTTCGTTAGACCTTTTTGGACGGGAGCCGTTTAGGAATAAGCGAACAATAGACGGGAGCCGTTTGGGATCAGACGGAATTTTCATCAAAACGTATCTTGATAAAAAAAAATGTGACATAGGCACCAAATTAAATATATGTTTATAATTTGTTATTATGGAATTTAACCCTTTGAGTGCCGAATTAATTGTACAAAAATAATTCGTTTTTGTTTTAGTGTTTCCTCAAATAGATGAAGATTACGACACTTATAAAAAACGTTTCTACAATAGTTGTAAGTTGCTTCTAATTGATTTTACTATTTATTTAAATACCCTTTAGAGGACGTCGTACCCGCATGTTATCTCCGTCTTACTGATGGATAATATACCAAAATGTATCGGGTGTCACCCGATTGCTGCCCAAACTAACCTTTTTACCTTTTCACCTATCTCAATTGCGGCCAGTACACATTAGGTAGAAAACTACCTATACAGTGGTTATCAAAACTAAATAAATATCCCGATTGCGTCCGATACGTATTTTGACATAAATATAATATAACTATTGTATTCACGATTCTCACAATCACCAATATTCGACGTGATAATTTCCAGTCCGTTAAAGATAAAAAAAATTAGATAAAATGTAAGTGGTGGAACATATAATAAATGTATTCATAATATAAATTTCGATTTCATAAGTTACTAGCAAATGAAATAGAAAAATGGTGTTGTACAAATAAAAATTGTAAAAGTTTTGTTAAAAGATTCAATAAAGACATTTTAATAATCTAAATTCATATATTTATGATAATAATCATAAACAAGACATTGTATTTGAGTTGCATAATATACAAATATGTCTAATACAAAATGCTTAATTGTATTAATTATAAGCTATTTTGTGAACCAATGTGTGTTTGGACGGGCCGCATTCGGGATACTTATATTTGGGATAAAATACGACTACCTGTATTCGGGCCACAATCAAGCAACTCCGAATGTATCTACGTCCAACACTTCCAATGCTGTGTTATTAGTTTAAAAATTACAGTGAATACTGGCCTATTATAAAATTTCAATATAAGAATACATTATCTGTGTTCTCTCGTTGTTTTTTTTACGATATTTTAATTTTTAATTGAGTTATGAGTACCTATGCAAAATATTAATAATTCATAATACCCGTATTTATAAGCAATAGTACCTAATAAATATAAAAAAAAATTTAATATACAAACGAGTTTATTATATAATACCAGCTAATTAAAAACGTGATTTATTAGTGATAAACAGTGACGATGAAACAAAGAAACAGCTATCATTATTCGTCCAGTATATGAGTAAGTATAATAATTAAATGCACATAATAATTGTACTACATACTAATTTCTTTCTTTTACTATAAACACTAAACAGTATATCTTATACATATATATATATCTAATTCTAGTATCCACAGTTTGAAACCAATATTAATTTACCATATTATACCAAAATGTATATAATTAGATATTACGATTAGTATGAATGAATACCTACTATACAATATTGAAATTAACTCTTAATTTTTCATTTTTTTTAGAATTTCATGCTTTTGATTATAAAACGTCCCAAGATACGGAGATTACTCCAGAAACGTCCGGAGATATGAACACTGCTATAATAACATCCGAAATCACGGACATTGCTGCAGAAACATCTGGAACCACGTCTGTCAAAATATATGGAGCTATGACCTTCGAAGAATTTAAAGTGTTCAAACTCAGTGAGCATATATTAATTGTTTAAGCACAATACCTACTTAAATCCATCATATGAACAATATATATGCCTTATTCTCGAACAGAATATTAAATACCTAAACCTAACGTATTCAGTTCGAATCGAGTTAGAGTTATAATAATTTTACTATCGAGGATTTCCATTTAGGGCGCGGTTGGGGGATGCGAATCTTTTTTTTTACTAAATTAGTATGCACTGTGATGACAAAAGGTAGATCTACATGGTAATTTGTAATGTGCATTCATAATAGGTTTATTGCGTAGATCATTACATATTCACTATTTATTTTAAAGTGATCTTACGATTGACCACAAATGATGACGGTCTATTATAAATTATAATCATTTTATACGCCCGGTCTGCACGAGGCTAGTATTTCCAGCGGTTATACCGGACATACTCAGCTACACCTATAGCGTCATGTAAGCCGTCCTACCTTGTGCCAAGCCAGAGTAGTCACCGGAAATGCTATCTGGCTATTCTAACTTGAAGTCCTATAGCCTCATGTAAACTGGGTGATTCTATATCTATTTTATTATTATATTATTGCCCATGATTCTGTAGCGCGGGCCACGGATAATCGGTTATAGATATAACTCAACCGTGATTTTAAGTTTTCAGCATACCTAGCTCCTTTTATATTAGTAGGTACCTACTTAGTTACATACACTACTAAATACTAGGTTGAGTTAGGTTAGTTAGGAAGCCTGTGTTAATGTGTTTTCAAGTTTCATTTGGTTTTATCATGGGTGATGTCACAGAATCTGTACAGTTAGTATAGTGCAGTTACGGTTTTGTAACTGAATATACTTATTGTGGACATATTCTGACTTCTTGTTTATTTTTTATATAAATAGATATTTGAGTTTTAAATTCTATAACATTTGATATTGGGGTTTGCGGATTACAATCATGTTATCGCCATTTTTGTGGTACAATAGTGCATTATTATTAAAATGTATTTTAAAAGTTACTTTCAAATTGTTTCGATATTTTTTAATAGCTCCAATCTCCATACACCATGGTGCATATAAAGTCAATTGTGGAGCAAATTACGATTGCCCTCAAAATATTCTTCTTCTAAATAATACATATTTAATCAAAATATACTTTAATTTAAATTTATTTAGGTTTACCAATACCAAATGAACGCCGTGATGATTATATAATCAGAATAAATAAACTTGGTTGGTAAACTATATTTAATATTATTATTATGGTTTCATTATTTAATAATTCAATTAAACATTGAGAAGGTATTTAAATGTATAATCGATATTATATTGTATTATTGTATTTTGTACTTTATTTACTATTTATTTATACTTATTTTATTTACTATTTATATTTGAATTTGTAGGTAATACTTTAATCACAATTACTAATCCTTTGTTTTTAACAATGGGTGCTTTTTTTCAATCCATAGCTTAATGATGTAGTGTTCCTCCATTCTTATCCATAGTAGCTTCCTTCAATTCTTTATAAGATCATTTTTACTTCATATAAAACTTCATTGATCTTCCTGTTCATGAACTCGTAGTTTTCTTTCGATTTTTCCTTCAATAATATATGTACCCATAACCCATGTATTACTCATTACAAGATGTTCTCTGAACTTCTTTCTTCTCTCCATGATTGTCATCCAGGTTGACTAATTTTCTCCTAACCTATAATATACTGCTTCGTATGACACGCGATTAATCCAGAGATTTTTAACACTCTTCTCCAACACAAAGTTTTAAACCATAAAATATATGCATATATATCATCCATAATAATGCCCCTTACAGTAGGTACTACATTCCATATACTAGTGTTTTTATTGGTGAACTGCTGATGTATGTGTGTATCGTGTTTGTGGTGAATAATTATCTCTTTCTTAAGAGAGCTATTAATAGCCGTGTTACTTTACAAATCGCTTGTAATTTTATTTCCAACATATTATGTAGTACATAAAGCTGTCTACATTATCTAATTTGTTATTATTGAATACGAGTACCTATTGTCAATTTATATAATTGACTGCAATAAGAATGATATGAAAGAAACATATTATGAAAAGTGTTAAAATAAATAATCATGGCAATTGGCAATTTTGACTTAGATAAAATACCATTTTTTTAATCAAATTTAACTAATCATCCAATTAAATATGTCATAATTAATAGCGTCTTTAGCAAAACGTGATGGCATCAAGGAACATGTTGAACCTGAAATATTACCTGAAGAGCTTTATCAAAATTTATTTGACTGTAAGTTATTATATTAATAAGTAAAATATATAATATTACCCATTTAATTATTTCTTACAACTCGTAATATTGATTTATTGCCAATATAATTTATCAGTACTTACTACTTAACTGAGTTTTATTCATGAGTCTGCAGAATCCTTTTTTATCATTATTTATTAGATATTTAAAAATAGTGACTGAATTTTTATTTTACATTTAACTAAACATTTTAGCGTATCCGAAAGAAACCAATCGTAATTATGATGATTATCTTGAAAATATGGAATGTAAGAATAGTAAGTATAATTTATATTGTATTTAGAATAATACATTTTAACTCAAAAATTCTAACATACTAGTTTTTCTTGTTTATATAAGTAGCGGAATATAAATCTTATTTCAGAAAAATATTTTTTTAATCATTAACACAAAAATATGTAATATTTTAAGATAAACTTAACTTTAAAACTTACCAATGAGTAACAAGGAAATTTACAATTTAATATGTAGATATACTTAAATAGAGCTTTTTATAGGTAATCTGTTGTATTTAAATGTTTTATTATAAAATAAACATAATAAAATATTTTCAAAGTTGCCGGTGTAATTAATTATTCAAAATCGCATTATAATGATCTACGGAGGAGATTTTAAATTTATAAATCTTATAATTGTATGAACCATATACGTTGTGAATAATCTGTGGTATAATAAAAAATTTATATTTTGTTTTATAGGCATACCGGTGTCAAGAGACACATTCGATAAATTACTCAAAGGTAAATCATTGTCACTAAATTAAGTACAAATGTACAATACATTGGTTTATATATTCCATATTATGTATTCATGTCATCTATCATAGGATAAAATAGAATGGTATATAAAGGGTAATCCAACAAGTATGCTCGCCCCCTTTTTTTCTTTAATAATAAAGTTTTTCAAAATCCGATTTTTGGAATCTTTAAATATATTCAAAGACCATATATTCATATTCTTGAGATTTTTTGTGCCACTTAAGGAGTGTTCTGTGGCGATACGAACCTTTGTTTTTCAAATGAGAACCCCACTTTTTTTCTTTAAATTATTTAGAGGATAATTTTTTTGAGAATTTTGATGTATCGAAATCAAAATTCGAACCAGTGGTTTTCTAGTTATTGTTAATTAGTTAAACATTGTTACTTTTATGAACTAATCCAAAAGGTGATGAGCGATGACAGACACCAAATAAACACATATTATCGCTCCTCTCAGAATTTATAACACATATGGAGTAAATAAATAATTTTTTAGTTTCAAATTCGATGGATTATAATCCTTACACGTTTGATTACTCATGTAAGTATTTATATTTTACTTATAATGTTTTTTTTTGCATTTACTATAAAATTATACAACACATTTTTTCTATATGAACCTCATTCTGCGGGCTTATTGCGCTTTTATAACTATTAACTATTGTGATTATGGATAATCGGCAAGGTTAGTCCAAATATTATGAATCACAAATAACATGAAAAATATATTTTTTTTATACCAATTTTTAGTATGTCGAAAAAAATCAATTTCTATAATTATCTGCAATAATTTATGTCGAACTATAAAATATTATTATGCTATTAAAGTTTCTTATATTTAAATAGGTACTATGGAGCAATTTTGACAAAAAACATAACTAATATATTAAGTACCTATCGCGAATCACGATTGCATTAATAGTTATTACTTATTAGTTATTAATAGTTAATTCGTGAGATAGGTGCGAATAAAAGCCTTGATAATTTTCATTAGACTAATGAGCATTATTTGATGTATTTAATCGAATTGTCTCCTAATTCGCGATTAAAGATGCATAATAAAATCTGCTTAGTGAAATCATATTTTCGGCGATGTAGTATTCAAATTAACTGTATTAATACATATTGTATTTTCGGACTGAGTACAGTTTTTTTGGTTTTGATCGATTTAGTGTCTTAGTTAATATATGGGAATATATATAGTTAATATATTAGTTATTATATGCTGCGCCTCTAGCAACTTAATTATGCATAATACGTTATGTAAATATGTAATATATAATAATTAGTAATTACGTTAAGTATTAAAGCAAGCATATTAATTTAAGTACCTATATTAACAACCTAGTTGAAATACATTTTTTTTTTTGATCATATGATTAAATTTTACTTGCTTGAATTTTTTTTTGCGCTATAGCAGTTACATTATAACTCATCTTAACAAATAAAACTGTTTGAAATAATCATATTATGATTTCGAATTCTGTAAGCCTACCGCAACCGCAAACGAGCCATAAACGAACGTCGAGAACTCGAGCAGCTTATGATCGGTGCCTACTAAAATAATACTCACAAAAACATAATAGGTACCTATATACAGGTTAGGTTAACCTAACCAGAGATCAGCCACTAGGCTGAGTGTCGCTTCTATATTGTTCTATGCTATAACGCATTATTATTTGGTTCATTTTTTTTTTTTTTTTTGGTTAAAAGTATCAATCTTCATAAATGAATCATAATAACTTCCCTATTTATCCCATCAAATTTCTGAAAAAATATTTGAATTTGTCATAAAATTTACTTGAAAACGACTTTCTTACATTATTTAATTAATTTTTTCACTTCAATATTATTTACATTTTAAAATTCTAAGTACTCAAAATTTAAAAATCTAATTATGAAGAGTTAATGCATTCAATTTCAAAACAATAGAAAAGTTGTTTCCAAGAAAGCTTCATGATAAATTCAAATATGTTGTAAGCAGCTTTATCTAATGACTAGAATAGACGATTACAGTCGGTATAAGATAGGTTTATTTTGGTAGAAAACAGATATGGGATCGAATGCGCATTATTAATCATTGTATAATCATACATTTGGAATTTGGTACCATTGTACCATTATACCAATTAAACTAATATTGCAGAGGTAATGTAAGACAATAATATTGACGTTTATAGATATATAAAAATTTTTTTTCAGCATTCTACAAAATAATAGTTACTTCAAAAGATCAGCTATCATATCCATCATGGCCGTGGTACGTCGATAGCGGAAAACAAAATTAAAAAGAAAATGCACCTAAGAGTAGTACAAGTTTAGTATTACTTCAACATATAAATGTACCTATTAATAATTAATATTTATGCAATCTATTTTCGTATAGTAAATTAATATTTATAATAATATAATACACCTCGTATAGTTAATTAATATTTATAAATATATTAATATTAAATACTATTTATAATATGGTGTAGTTTAATTAATTAAAATGAATTTCAATAAACACGGAAAAAGAAATAAAAATTGAAAATAATTTTTATAATTCAGTATTGATAAATAAAAACTGTTACACTATTGCACGTTGTCGGAGGCAGTGATGTACCAAAAAACATTAAGTATTTGAATAATCGCAGGATAATATAGGCAATGCGCCAATAAACTAATAAATTACATTTCTTTACTCTGTGTTTCAATCAATTCAAATATTAATCAATCCAATACTGATGTTTGCCAACTATCAGATACCTGAGTATACCTCTATAATATTTCCTATTTAATAGTGTTGACTTATAACTTATAACTAACTTCTAAGCTTGATTTTTTTTCGAAATCATTTATGTTGTATATTTTATGACAAACTTGAGAGGAGTGTGAGAGGAGTCAGGAGTACTCTCTTCGTGGAGAGGAAATCTGCATAATAACTAAGTACGTTTAAAAGAATCAGTTTCATAATTTGATCAATTTTTTTTCTATATACCTAATGCGTGGAATTTTAATTTCTGTACCAATATTTTCTGTTACACCATTTATTAGGAGTTACTATAAAAATGATCATTATTATATATAGCCAATAAATCTTGAATATAATTTTGGACGTTTTATACATTGGAAAAATTGAAATTGTTATAATATATTTAAACAAAATAATATATAAACAGATGTCGTTTTTGTAATCGTAGCTAACTTCCATCAACTATCGGAATACTTCAATAATCTGACAACTAATCAATTTCCCCCCGCCCAGTATGGGCACCAGCCTCTTCGGCCAAAATTAACCAAATCTAAATTCTCCACTCTCCAGACTACATTTTTGAGAATATGACTAAAGCCTCGTGGCTCTGCCGGAATAGGCAAATTCAGAAAGACACAGGAATACCTCTCCTCCAAGACTGGATAAAAACCCAGTTTATAAAATAAATATCCTCACCAATTTCAAAACCTCTGACGGAACGTGATTCCACAACCTGAGAACCAAAACAAAATAATAGCTGATTTTTAAAACCATGATTACCACATCTATTTAAATCCCCAATCTACTACAGTCAGATACTAGCACAGACAACGATCAAATTTTAACCAGTAGGTAATACAAAACCCTGATAATAAAAATCATGATATAGCTACCATACAACCATTAATAATCATTATTACCTATAGGGCTGGATGTTGAAGCTCTAATAAACATATTTATGAAATGAAAAATGAAAAAATGTCGTAAAAAATTGTACATTATATTAATGACCTAAATACTTAAAAAATGCTCATAAAACTATACAAATTAATGCACTTATATTTACAATTTAAAAAGCGGTTTTATCTAGAAAACAAATTAAAATTTTGTTTTAAGTATTTTTATTTTTTCGCGATAGGTAGATATAATTGAATCATTCGAATGGTGGAAAATATAAAAATGAAAAATAATCAACTCTTCATTTTTCTCTTAAATATTTAAAAAAAAAAGTAATTAATACCCTAAAACTTAAAAAACGATTTCCAATTCAGAGATAGGAATGCAAACTCTTTTGATTTTTAATTTTTAGAAATGTATTAACTCTATGTACCTATGTATTTTATTACAATATGATAAAACCATAATTGTACTTAAAGGAAATTATTAATTGCAAATTAATTTATTAAGAATAGATATTCGATTATAATTCATAGTAGAATATAGTAGGTTGAATATAAGAGCCAAGAGGCATTGAGTCATTTTGCTAGTAACGAATAATGTACTTCGTAAAAAACAATTTTCATAACAATCAAGCGGTACACCAATTTATCTGACAACGACTGTACCTAGATATAATACACTTTTAGTCTAGTCACGAGTCTTCATGAACTTACCACACAAAACTCATGTGGGTATCCAATATCAATCGACCACATGGTCTATCTTGTTATGTGATAATGATATTTATTATTGAGGCAAAAATATTTGTTGCGAACAACAATGGTGCCGTTAAGTAACAAGTAATATTATGTATTCAAGTTCTACAATAACTAGAGAAAAAAATTTGTGACTGGCTTTCAGGTTTAAGTCTTTAACATACATGACTTTAACAATCACCATTTTTGAATATAAAATATATATAAAGATTTAAAAGGTAATTAAAAAAATGTATTAATTTAGAAATGCTAGGAATTCAAGGGGCAATGTTTCAAAATATGGTTGATTAATTGAAACTTATATAAATCCTATACTTTATTTAACTTGTAATTCATACTATACATAATATTAAATGAAAATTTTGGAATGAACAAATATGTCTGTATGTAATATAAAAAAAAACACAATTGAAATAAATACTGTCCACTGAGCATTGTCTGTTTTATGAGTTTTTTTTTTTGTGTGATTATTATTATTTGAAAGAAATACAAGCGCTTATTTATTTGATTATACTATATCTTTTCTACATGAATTGCAGCATTATAATTTTTCAATTTTTTTCAACATTTGACCTAAGAAAAAAAAATGTTCAAAAGCTATTCTGATATTTAATAGAAAATAAAGAAAGGATTTACAACCTCAGAATCATTTTTATGTTTTGATCTTGTGTCTCTAATCTAAAACAAAAACAATTTCAATGGATAACTGAACTATTTTGAATTAAAATATAAAAGTTGTTCATATACAATTTAACATCAATACGGAACAGCAATTTTCAAAATCTCTATCAAACAATTTTTGCAAAATATTTATTACATTTAAACAGAATATAGATTATTATCAATAGTATGTTTCATAGCACATATATTTAATTTGACATTATGTGTAAATTAAAAAATTTGAGAAAAATTTGGAATAATATTCTAAAGAAATTAAAAGCCTTTGATTTATACAGGCATTTCCATTGTTCCACTCAGAAACTAAAAATGACCTTAAGTTTGCTATTTTTATACTTACATTGATAAATATTCTTTGTTGTTTTCTGAACCAAATGAACCAATCATTGACTTATTTTTAGTAGAAGCTAAATAAACATTTTTTAATACTATCAATCAATTTATAATTTACTGCATA
This sequence comes from Myzus persicae, assembly GCF_001856785.1. NCBI lineage: Eukaryota > Metazoa > Arthropoda > Insecta > Hemiptera > Aphididae > Myzus > Myzus persicae. The sequence goes on from NW_019104228.1 coordinate 16,356, forward strand.
AATACTGACCTTTGTTAGGTTTATGATTTTTTTTGTGTTTGCTAACATCTGAAAGCAATACAAAACTATCATTTAATTTACTGCAATGTCTCTTCTCGGTATGAATCGCAACATTATTATTTTCCAAATTGCTTATTTTTTTGACCTGAGAAAAAATAATGTTCAACAAATTATTTTTATGTTTTAATAAATAAAAAATGAAGTAAAGAATTATAACCTTATATTTATTTATTTTTTTAACATTTTTTCCTCGAGTTCTTAATCTAAAAAAAATTGAAATACATTATTAAATTACTATAGAAGACATTATGGATAAGTTATGTCTAAACAAGTATTCAAGTTATATTATACTAATTACTAAAATTATTCATTTTTTTAAATGACAATAGAACATTTTGGCACAACTGATTTGAATATTTTTTAAATATAATACATAACAACGTTAATAGAGGGAGTATAATACTCCATAGCACAGATAAATTATTTGACATTCTATACACATTTTAAAGTTTGTGAAAATTATTTATTTCTATTAGCATTATAAAAAAGGTAAATTTTAGTAATTTTAATTGGTGTTTTAAAATGACCAATTCACATTGTCTCTAAAATCAACAAATTATGACAAAAAAATAGTAATTATACACCTAAACAAATTTGTAATTTGTAAACTTACATTGATGAATATTCTTTATCATTCTCTGAACTAATCGTTATATTACCGCTAGTAGAAGCTAAGTGAAAAAAATCATCATAACATAAAAATTGTATAATAAACATTTAAAATGGCTGGTAAAAATACTAACACTTGTGAGATTTATGATTTTTTTTGTGTTCACTAATATCTGAAAGCAATACAAAACACTCCTTTAATTGATTGCAATGTTTCTTCTGGGTACAAACCACAGCATTATCATTTATGTAATTTTTTATTTTTTTTGCCTAAGTAAAAAAAATATTCAACAGATTATTTCAATATTTTATAAAAACTATAAAAAAAGAGTTACAACCTTAACATTTCCTTTCTTCCTTTTCTTAATAATTTGTTCTTTGGTTTCCACCCTAAAGAAAAAGTATTAATAAATGCATAAGTTATTATACGTATATTATATTATTCAATGTTTGTCTAAAAACAATAACATTTATATTATGTTCATTAAATTTTCAAAATCTCAACAATACTATTTTTGCTATACTAGTATGAATATTTAAAAAATATGGTCGGATAGAACGAGAGTATATTCCATAGGAAAATGTATTAACTAAGCATTATATATAAATAAAAGTATTTGAGAAAATGTAAAATTTTTGATTGGGTTTCTTAAGTATTTCTAAGTTATTTATTAAATTTAGTCATTACTCAAATAATTTTGTAAGACAATTAGTTTCATCTTAAATCAAAAAATTAACCACGTTATACTTTCATATTACAAAAAAAAAATAGACAAATGAGAAGTATTTTTCTAATTATTTAACAATTATGGTTCAAGAAACAGCACACTTGGAAATAATATTTTAAAAGTATAATTTGAAAAATACCTCCAAAAAAATGTAATACTCAATGAACAATGAACTAATTGCAGTAATTTGAATGTGTTCCGGGAATTCTGAGATTTCTAATTCACATTTTCTCAAAAATTATATAATTACAAAAAAAAATAATAACTAAACAAACAAGTACCTATGTAACTTTAATACTTACATTGATGAATATTCATTGTTATTTCCTGAACTAATCTTTGTACTATTACTAGTAGAAGCTAAATATAAAAATGTTATCATAACATAAAAATTGTACTATTACATTTAGAATTTTTAGTAGTAATACTAACCCTTGAGAGGTATATGTATTTTTTCGTTTTTATTAAAATCTGAAAGTAACACAAAACACTCTTTTAATTGACTATAATGTCTTGCATCTGTAGGAACTGCAGCATCATCATGTCTCAAATTATTTATATTTTGGACCTAAGTAAAAAAATGTTTCTAAAAACTATTTGATAATTTTATAAAAACGGAATAAAATTTACAACCTTAGAATCTTTTTTATTTATTTCTTTAATCGTTTTTACTTGTGTGAATCTAAAAAAAAAATATAATACACAAATATAATATATATTGTATGGATAACTTATGTCTAACACAATGACGTATAATATATGTTCATTCAATTTTCAAAATCTCAGTAGAACAATTTTGCTCAACTGGTTTGAATATCTTTAAAATATATTAAGTTACAAATTTAAAGAGTATATTTCGTAGAAAATTTAATTAACTTAGCATTATAATAAACTAAAATATTTGAGGAAATGAATCAATTTAGCTAAGCATTCTAGAAAAGAGGAATTTCAGTAATTTATATAGGTGTTTACAAATTTATATTTAACATTGTCTTAGCCAAAGACTATACCTTCCTTCCTCATGTAATCATATAATTTAAAATATTTTTTTTCTTTTAAACAAATTAAATTTACTTATTGTGCTTTTTTAAGTATTGATTGTAAATATCACTTCATGTTAAATAATGACAAAAAAATAGTAATTAAATAATTTTGTAATTTGTGTACTTACATTGATGAATATTCATTATTTTCTGAACCAATCTTTGCACTTTTGTTAGTAGAAGCTAAATATAAAAATGTTATTATAACATATAAATTGTATTATAACATTTAGAATTCTTAGTAAAAATACTAACCTTTGTGAGATATATGTATTTTTTGGTGTTCATTAATATCTGAAAGTAATACAAAACACTCTTTAAATTGATTATGTCTTGCGTCAATAAGAAGCGCAGTATCATCATTTTTCAAACTGTTTATATGATGAACCTGTGTTTGGGTTATAAAAACAATTTAAAATTAGTATTTCAATATTTTATATTATGTAGAAACTGAAGGAAAACATTACAACCTTAGAATCTTTTTTCTTTTTTTTTTTAATCTTTTTTCTTTGTGTTTTTAATCTACAAAAAAAAATTTATAATACATAAATTAATTTTTATGCATTATATAAGTTGTTCATCCATATGATACAATATAACATTTTTGAGGCAAAACTATTTTAAAGTGTCTTAATAACACTATTTTTGCTCAACTGGTTTAAATATTTTTTAAATATAATAACTATTAACTCATAAGTGACAAAGTTAGTCAGTATATTATTATAGGAAAGATAATTAATTTTAAATTTTGTATGAATTAAATATTTGAGAAAATTAACCAATTATGATTAGCATTCTAAAAAGGGGTTACATTTCAGTGATTTATATAGACATATGGGTGCACTAAGATCTTAATCTAACAATAATATTTTAGATTCTTTATTAAGATTTATATTAATGTATAAGTATAAACAAGACTTTAGTAAACTATTATAAATTTAACAAGAATATTTATGATATGCTATGTACCAACCATGTAAAAATCTGAAGGAAAACCAACTCATAACATTTTTATCAATAGATTCGGCAAGATCTGTAGTATCATAGGCTAATTTTTACTTTTAAGTTTTCAGCACATTAATGTTGAATATGGTGGACTCACTAAAAACTATCATTTTTTTTTTATATATTCTCGTCATTAAGTTTGATAGTAGGTCAATTCAATTTAGTATTAAAGTTAACAACATATGGTTGGTTCTGGTGAACCCAAATTTGCTATGTATCTTGTGGGTTGGTTGGAAAGAAACAATCAAGGTCCTCCTTAACTACAATTCATGGGAGAGTCAATTTGCCACTCAAAACATTTTTTTCTCGATGAACTCAAAAGCCATTAGAAATATATTAGGTATATTATATTAGTGGTTTATAATACCTAAACACTTAATTAAAATACATATTACTAATATTTTTTAAATTGCTCAGGTAAAGATAAAAATACTAACCATACTTTTATGATGCATTTACCCATTTTCTAAGTTTTCTGATGCCAATAAATAGTTTAAAGAATCAAAATATTTTTAAAATTGTAAGGTGTATAGAAAATGAAAATATTAACATTCAGTGAAAATGTCATTTGTCTGCAGTTATTTTTCTGTACACAAGAACTCAAGATTTTATTAAGAAGTTACACATGCATATTTATTTAGTTGCCATACCCTGTCAGAACAGCCCTGCAGAAAACAAACAGACAATAGTGCACTGAGAGTGTATTAATATTCATTAAAGTAACTGTTAATCCTTTGATACTTATTAGATTAAAGCCCATAATATATAAGCCTTAAATTAGATGAAAAGGTTTTTTTAAAAATTTAGGATTATTGCGCCTATGGTCTTGGGGGTAAAAATTCAAATGTAAAAGAAAAGATTAAATGATTTCACACTGTTTCATCTAGAGCAAAATATTAACCTAACACATTGAAAATGATAAGAAGATACATCATAATAAAATATTATATTCTATACATTTATTTAATACTAGTTTATTTTAAAAGCTATAAAAGATATCATATAGGTATGAAATATACAATAAACATTAAACCAAATTATTTTTAGTTATTAAAATAAGACATTTTCAGATTCAAATGGTTAATCAAGCAGAACACATTTCTAACTAAACTATGAAACTCAAATTTAATAAATTAAAATACATTACATATAATTTAAAAACCATAAACATTCATAAAACAAGAACATTAACTATTAACCGGGCAATTAACTCAAATAACATTCATAGATAGGTACTTACAATTTTTTATCATTTTCTGAAGAGTTAACATAAGAAGTAGCAGCTGATGATTTATCTAAAAATTATAATAAATATATAGATCAAATCAAAACATATTAGGCATAGCAAAAAAATTAACCTTTGTTTGATTTGGTGACCTTTATTTTATCTTCAGCCATAATTGTTTCATACTTATCACAGGATGAAGTATAAAGTTTCTTCTTAGGTGATATTTTAGTTAGCTGTTTTGACATCTAAAATGTATAATGTAAAAGATAATCAGACACTTTAATACATTTTAAATTGATAGTAAATTCTAAACTCATTCCATTTTAGTTCATAGACTGCTGACAGTAGCGCAAACTACCTGTGTTCATTTGATTTATAAATGAATACTTATTTATTTTAATTTTGTAAAACAAACCTTTTTCTTCGTCATTTTTTTAATTTTCGATCTATAGAATAAAACATTTATTAGTTATAATGTACACATAATACAATATGTTGAGTAAAATTATACTATAATATTATACAAGGATACTTTATTTTTAAAAAAAATTCTATATTTATGTCCTTACAATTATAAGTTGTTCAATGATTTAGAACAATAACATTGTAAAGTAATGCCTAGTCATACATTTAAGTGTCTAAAATTGAATCTATGGGACATACCTTACAATTTTAAATTGGTTTCATACTTATTTTCTACTGATTATTTCTTTATTATTTTTTGGAATTTTCTAAAATAATGGAAGTAGAAATAAAAACCTACAACTAAGAATTAAATTTTAAAAAAATGTTAATATTATTCAGATATTTTAGATTAAAATTCTTGATAATAGTAACAGTAATAATAATAATAGGTAATAAAATATTCAACTCCAGACTGTGTATAATTTAAGGTTTCTTATGTCACTACTCACTAAACAATATTTTCTACAACTCATTAAATTCAAAAATAACTCATTGAATATTTATTTTTTCTACCACGCCAGAGTAGTTGACTAGTTGAGGAACAATGCATTCACATAATATTAAATGTATGTACCTACATACAACTTTGGTCCTGAATTCTATCCAATGATACAAGTTTAACTTATTGGAAAACTCTGATACTCGAGTACCAACAAGAGTTAAACAATGTTATCATAATATATTATGTAGAACAATTAGACAATAATATACACTTCTACAAACTTTACTATAAAAAAAAAATACTTTAGTATAGGAAATCTGTGAGTACAGAATTCTGTAATCCATACTATGAATCGTACTGCTTAAATACATATAATCAAATCTAGCTTACCTAGTATCCATCAACGATCGTGTATTGATCAATTTTTGTCGCTAAATTACGGTAATTATATTATGTTATAAACGTTGAATTACAAAAAAATATATATACTGTTGAGTTTACAAATTTTCTACTTGACAGAATAATTATTATTTTAAGCAAATTAGCATCTAATTGCTAATGAAAACATTAAACACTACGGTCTACGATAAATCTATAATATAAATTATATCCGTGGTTCAAGCTCGGCCACAGACACGATAAGATATACTTACAGATTACGCAGAACTCTAATTATTTATAATCGTGGTTACGTATTAACAGTAAACAGACCAGAGAGTAATAATAAAACAACCAAAGTGGGATTCAATCAGAACAGAAAAAGACCAAAGTTAATTTTAGATTACAAACCTCGGTCACAGTCTACAGTCGACCACAACTGGCAATAATTGATTAATACCAATATTACAATATTGACGATGATGAAACAAAATACAAAAAATCATTTTGGCGCAAACCGCCTGCTCATAAAATAATATATTATTGTCTATTATTGTATTATGCTATTATTATCGATGTAACACACGGGGACGGGGCTGTGGGTAGGTCTATAAAAATTTAACAGCGAGATTTGCATGATGTATTCACTATTCAGTATTACGGTAACCTTAACAGCTTAGATCTGATACGATTAATTACCAATGAGTTACTACATCAGTTGGTCAATTACCAGCTATAGTTTTAATAATAAATCGTGACACACTATCTACGTATACATAATTCGGTCTCGGAAACATTGTGGGGAAGATTTGGAGAAATTACCCCAAGGCACTGAAACTCAAAAAAAAAACAGTCATCATTCTAGATCATTTTTAGAACCAAAACATGATACCTATTATTAATATTATTATATATACCAACTTCATGATTTTCAATTCAAAAATTAATCAACGCATAAGCGAAATAGGTGCATGTCAAATAAAAAATAATAATAACCATCAATGCCATATAACATGCATTACATGTAATAAGCCTTACACATTAAAATTTTTAACAACTTATTGTATATTTAGTAAAAAAAAAATGTATGGCAATGGTTTATTAAATTTTATTCGTCAATATTGATAGCAAAACTACAATAAATAGTTTGTAATAGGTATCAAAGGATTCAGATGTTTACAGTTTATATAAAAAATTAAAAATCTGGTTACCTTTGTACTCAAACATTTACCTAACTAAACTGATTCCCCTCACTTTCTCAGATAAAAAGATTAATGGTTTATTGTTTGAGTGAAATAAAGAATACATAATACCTATAAAATAATACATACATTCAAATAGTTAAATTTAATTTTCACCAAGTAATTTACATAAAGCTGTTAAAAATTCATGAATAGTATGTACATCACTTGTCAATACTCTATTATTATTATGAATTTATAATAAATAATGTACATAAATTTACAATAATGTAAAGATATGCCACCATAGATTGTACAAAACATTTAACTATAGATACTCAAAATACTCAACAACAAATAATTATCAAACAATTTATCATTACCTACATAAAGAAGTTGTATCACTGATTATTAACAAATGAAAAACACTAATATTTATTAAAAAAAAACTAAAGTTCTTTATTTTATTTAATAATGATTATAAAGAGGTGAAGGTAAAATTATTAAAGTTGAGGCGTTAATCCCAAACGTTTAACTACTGCTAACTGTGCCCTTGCTGAATCTCTCAATGAAAATATGTGTAATAGTTCCTTTTCAGACTTGGACAAAGGTACAGCTTTTTCCAAACATTCAACAGCTTCTTCTAATTTTCCTCTGCAACAGTTATCACAAATGACCATATAACTTACATAATATAATATAAATAAAGGGTAAACTTTTTTAATACAGGTAATAATTAAAATAATTTATAATATATTTGTTTATAATGGATTACGATAATCAAAATTATAATCATACAAATAAAAAGAACGAATTCAAATTGGTTCTGATGAGCAAGTAACCCAGCTCTGATCTATAATGCATTCAAGTTAAGAAACACAGTCAGACCGATTTGTGCTCAGCAGCATGGGAATACTACACTGCATGTATAGAGATAGTTGACTTGGTCGGGTGACAAAAAGTGTTGCCTAACTGCCACCGTTAAGAACTGGTTGCAGTTGACTGTGTTTCTAAACATTAATATGTGAGGTAAAAAAATTGATTTTTATTCTGTGATCTATGCAAGATGATTTTGAATACTAAGTCAAAGTTTAGTTGTGATTTAAACTGTTCAGGTAAGTGAAAATAAAAATGCATGTCTTGGTGATTTTTGCAACAATATGAAAATAAGGTTTAAACAAAATATTTGTTTGCATATAAATTAAGAACAAATGATTCCCAACAATTGTTTTTACCTAATTTCAAATAATTTTAACTATAGATAAATCAGTATAATTTGTAGTAATATCTTACGTTTGAATATACAGTGTTCCCAATGTTTCATAAGCATAATCACATTTCGGGTCAACTTTTATTGCCTGTTGGAGGAAGGTGAATGCTTCGCTGATGGAACTTTTCCATGATAATACAACCAAAGCTGAAAAATTGTGTATATTTTTACAGTTGGCATTGTATATTTTATAATGATAATATATTCAATGATTTTAAGAACTTAAAAATTTAAAAACCTCTGTGTACTAATAAAGTAGCATTTTCTGGATAAATTTCATACACCTTTTTGAACAACATATCTGCCTCTTCATATGCTCCTTTTTCTGTCAAAGCCTTCAAAAAGATTTTAAAAATTACTTAATATACTAAAAATTGATTTTAAAAATTGATTTTTACCTGTGCATATAGGGTGTAGCTTTCAGCATAGTCTGGGTATTTAATAACAAATCCTTTTAACTTGTTTAGGAATTTTTCAGTGTCCAATTCATTTGATGTGTGTTTTGCATGAAGATATTGAGCGTAACAACATTGAACATTTGATAATATAAATTTAGGATTCAATTCCACTGCCCGTTTAAATTCTTCAACTGCTTTCTCGCTATTCATTTCTAATAAATAAATCTAAAAAATAACATATTTTCCTCATAATATGTATTTATAATAAACTCATTCCTAATTTAATGTTATAATAAGAATTACTTGAGCTCGATGGTGAAATACTTCAGAGCTGTTGGGATCAATATTTTCTGCACGTTTTAAATCTTCAAAAGATTTTTCCACTTGTTCTTGTTGGTGGTAAACTGACGATCGTTTGATTAAGGAATTAATCACCAACTATTAGACAAATAACATAACATTAGTATAACAATCCAAACAATGTATAGTTATAAAAACACAGGGCATTATATTACGTTTTGATAGAATATTAAATAATATATACATTTTATTATATTATACTTAAACCTTAGAAAAAATACAAAATAATTTCTAGATATCTTGTATTAAACTGTTTGGTTAGGTCAAAACTAAAAATTTCCCAACAAAATGACAAGATAAATCAACTTTGTTTGAATTTCAGCTTTCTATTTTTGTTCTCTTTGTGCTTATTAGTTTGTAAATGTTGAAAATGTTAAACGATATTATTCTATACAACTTATGACAAGCTTTCTATCACTCTGAACTCTGAAGGAAGCACATTAAAAATAGTAAAATGATCTTAATCTGTAGAAAAAAATTGAATAGTTGTGAAATATGTATGATATATGGTTGATTTCATAAAAAGTCTTGTGAAACAAATTTTCACTTGCTGAAATTAGTTTACTATGTCATAGTGTAAATATGTAAATATGTATTTACATATAAATCCGAGCACTAATTATAACAATGCAAATTATTTAGACACTAACTTGCTTCAATAAAATATCAATAAAAACCTGAGTTTTCCTGGATTATATTCCTACCTCTAAATTTGACTATAGGTAAGTTAATCTAATATTTAAAGTTAGCAACAAAATGTATTCTAATGTATGCAGAATTGCTGTGTTGAATATTTGTAAGATGAGAATTGTAGTGACATCCAGTTAAAGTGGATAGAGTATACATACAATTTCTAAGCATTAAATATGTTTGCTGCACTCCTTTAAACAACACAAATAAGAACATACAAAACAAACTATAGAAAGAAAAATTTTAATATTCAACCTTTTATTTATTGATTTTTATCATAATCTTAAATAGAAACATGGGGCCATTCACAACAATATTACTCAATGAGTACACACATTTTGTTTTCAATAAGCTATTTATAGAACCAAACACTGTGGGATATCATATAATATAAACTATACTCTTTTTTTTAAAACGAGAACAGATGCAGATGCTAAACTATAACCAGATTTTGTCTGGTACCGGTGCATTCTCATTTGAAAAAGAGTTCAGTATTCAATTATATCAATCTAAAAATTACTTGGGTAATTTATTGAATATATTAATAATTAAATTAACTAATTAAACTTTACAAAATCACTTAGCTAAATTATTGATTAAGCTTTATGACTGTGGTTATTTCATATATCAATAATCAGTGGTAGATTAAATTAATGCTTTTAATGAAACTATAGATAGAAATTGGTATTTACATTTTGTATACACGTGTATTTAAGCTTTTGACTAATCAATTGTATTGATCAATTAAGCATTTAATCGATTATGAAAATAACTAATTATACAATAGATAATTAATATGGCTCAGATTTTACCTTATGATGTTTTTGTATAATATGTGTATTCTGCCGTCATAAGCGAAAACGCCGTAAGTCCCAAAAAAATAAAAAATGAGGTTATAAACAAAAAATTATTGTGAAATTCGGCTTGTGTAGATGAATATGCCGTATGTCTGAAATATTACTCCAAACATATAATACAATCAAAAATCAAATAACTTAAACGCCGTAAACCGTAGAAAAATTCATGGGTAATAGGTAATAACACCGTAAAATCACCATACTAAGCATTAACGCAGTAAGTAATATTGAAGATACGGCGTTTTATCTTGGTACATAGTACAAATTTTAATTGGCGGCATTTTGGCTTAGTAACACGGACTAGTTTACTTATCGCAAAGCAAGTCACTATCGGAACATTTTATTTATAATAAACTTATTCGATATTTAATTATTTTTCTACGGTGGAGTTTAGTTTACATTGTATCGTTGCCACGTTAAAATGTAATAATTTTTAAATTTTTAAAATGAATAATGAAAATGATGAACCTTTTTTTTACGATCCAAATCTTCTGGTTGTACCTGAATTAGACCGTAATTATATTTCGTATGAATATTATCGATGCAAGGTAAAAGAAAAAAATATTTCATTCGCGCAGTTAGGTCATGAAGAATGTGAACTTTGCGAAAGCTTTAATATTCATGAACACAAAACTCAAATTTTGCCCGAATGTGATGTTTGTACAATTTATACAACTCATATAAACAAAACTAAAAAAGCTAGAGATTTATACAAAAAACAAGCAGACATGGAATTCGACGAAACAAATATTTATTTGTCCGTTGACTTACAGAAAGTAATTATGTTACCTCGTGTCGATTCTTTTAAAAAGGTTATATTCACAAAACGAATTGTTGCGTATCATGAAAGTTTCGTACCTTTGGGGAAAAAATCTAAATTATTTCCATTCGCTTGTATTTGGCACGAAGGCATTAATGGTCGCAATAAAGAAGATTTGATAAGCACATTTTATGCGTTTCTATTAAGTAATCGAGATGCAAATACAGTGACGATTTGGCTTGACAATTGTAGCAGCCAAAATAAAAATTGGTGCTTATTTAGTTTTCTTATTTACATTATAAATTCCGAAGAAATCTGTGCTAATGAAATAATTTTAAATTATTTTGAGCCGGGCCATACTTTTATGTCAGCGGATCACTTTCACCATCAGGTCGAGCTGTCACTGAAACACCAAAAGAAAACGTATGACTTTGATGATTTTGCCATTGCTATTGGCAACGCAAATAAATCTAAAGTTGTTGTAAAAAAAATGGAACACTCGGATTTTTTTTTATGGAAGGATTATAAAGCTCAGCAAAAATTGACCAAATCAACAAATCGTATTTTACTCAAAGATGTAGTATCTGTTCAAGTTAAACGTGGGAAATTTATATTGTTCACTAAAAGCGATTACGATGAAGAATATTTAGAATTAGACTTTTTAAGAAAAAATGTTATGAAAATCAATGGAATGCCGCATCCAATCTCATTAACGAAACCACGAGGGGTTTTACAAGAAAAACGCGATAGTATCCTACAAAATCTGTCTCAAGTTCTCCCAGCCAACAGAAAAATTTTTTGGGAAAATATTCCAACATGCTAATTATTATAAAAATTATGTATTTTAAAGTATTTTTTTTTATTTATAAATTGACTTAAAAATAATATTTTTGTTTTGTGAATTCTTTAAAATTAAAATGTATAAATAATTTTATCATATCAGAAATTGTTAATTACGAGTTACGGCATTCTTGCTTTTGAATAGTGTAGCAAAAGTTTATACCAATACTAAGGTACAACGAGTAAAGTAAAATATCTTGTTAATTATTAATTTAATCATATTTATTATTGTTTCATTGCATTCGTTGGGTAAAATTACATAAGAAACCATATATCATATTTAAATAATTAGAATGTACAAGGTGTTATGATTTTATGAAAATACAAAATACAAAAACGCGTTTTTTTCAAAATCGTTTTTCGGTGACCTACGGCGTTTTCGCTTATGACGGCAGTATTTATATATTATATATTTTTAATATGCACTTAAGACGATTAATAAAAATGCAACGTCAAAAACCTCAAAAAATGTCTATTGATATCAATGTTCTTGAAACACATTTGCACCATGGAAAAAATTGTATCAATCATTCCAGAAAAAAGATAAAACAAAAACCATAGAACATGTTTGTTTGACTGAAATTAGTAATTATGAATATGTTTGGGTGTTGTAATTTCATAATTTAGCTAAAATTGTTTTAATTAAATATACAGAATATAACCAATTACTATTCACATACACACATCACTAAACTGTATACCTTGTTTGGAACTCCTGATGATTCTATGACAGTAGTGAGATGTTCGATCCCAGTTGCATAGTTACCACGTAGTATTGAAAAAGTAGCAAGCAGATTTAATGCCAAAGCTCGACGAATTAAACTATTATCAGTCTTATTCAATTCTTCTTTACAAGCATCCTCAATTTGTTCATAGTTTCTATCTTTGATACATTTTAATGCCAATTCCAAACCAGTACTAAAGAAGTGCAACAAAAAATAAACATTAGAGATTCTAAGTTGTAACACATTTTATTATAAAGGTAATCCTTATATATATAAAAGAACAGGCCTTTTTTTATGTGCCCATTTTGTGACTAAGCAATTTAACTTTTTTCAAATTTTTATAATAATAATACTTTTACACAATATGTGTATAGAATCATTTATAAATATTATTATTATTTTTATTTAATTCATGATTCAGCTACTACTACTGTTTAGCACTTGATAGCATTAAGTAAAATAATTTTTTTTCTTATTTAAAACACACACAACAATGTATGTTGATTTAAGAATTTCATTTTGAGTAAGCAAAAACTACACACAGGCCGAAACCAGGTAATTCAGCTAGTACAATATAAAAATTATCATAATGCATAACTAAATGAGATTAAAAATACCCCTGCATCATGCTTATTAAAAATTACATTATTACCTATATGTATTTTATTTCAAAATAATAAATAATGGTAAAGGGAGAGGTATCAATAAAGTAATAATAATTTAAAACTAACTCACTTTACTTCCGATTTCATTAACGTCTGAGGAAATTCATCATTAAAAGGATCTTCACTGAATGACTTCATATAATTTTCAATAAATATTTTAGTGGGCAAATTGAATACATTGTGTTTTGTGTACTCTTCTAAGTTTTGCTTGCCTAAATATACATTAAAGTATTAATGAAAATATTATACTTATAACTACACACAGTAAAATACACAACTTATGTTTTATATTCAAAATATTTTTATTACTAACATATTATCAAGACTACTTACTAAAGGTTAAAATTTTTAATGATATAGAATAAAGATTTCACATGGGTTGGGGACTAGAAAAAGAAGTCTAGACAAGTAAATAAATTCCAGGTAAGAAACTAAATTTTCCACATGAAAAGGTAGGAACGATTTTGTTTTATTCTATTGATATCACTTAAACAATTTAAAATAATATCTTTACTCGTGCTTAATAGTGATTAAAAATAAAAAACAATATTGCTTAAAAATAAAGCTGTACTCTGTAGCTTTACCCAGCTCAGTTCTCCCTGAGGAAAATCGATTGGTGGTCTATGGGGAGGAGCCTCTAATAAGCCCTACTGCCCCCTTTAACTAAGATTATGGTCAGTGGTACATGACTAAACGAAACTGTTTTTAACAATTAACTTATAATTTATGAACAGGTGAGTTTTTTAGAGTTGCCTATCTCTTATCCCATAATGCAATCATATATTATTACAATCAGTGATCATTTATTTCAACAAAATTATATACCTATCTTAATAACTAAATACTAATAAACAAAATTGTATACAACATTTAGTTTTTAAACCATTTATATGACAAAGCCTAAAATAGTAAAATTGGAAAACATACTTATTTTAAATAGGACACAGATCTTATAATCTTACCCAAACTTTTAATCACACTATCCGCAAATATTATATCTGTTTGATTTTTAAACTCGTCCAACATTACAACAGCTGTTATATCTTCTAGAGCAAGCTTAAAATTTCCCAATTCTGTAAGAGCTCTAGCTCTTCGGGATAATGCTTTTTTGTAAGACGGTACTAAAGCTAAGGCTTTGTCACAGTCAGCCACACAATTCTCATAGTTGTTCTAAAAATAAATCAAATGAATAATTTAAGAAACTTGATTAAAATAATTGTTAATTAATAAATAATTTTTCAATACCAATTTACTATAGGCAGCGGCTCGGTTTTGATACACAGTAGACAACAGTCCTTTCTCAGACAGTGGACATATTGACAAGGCTTGTGTGTAAAATGTAATGGCTGCATCATAATTTTGTTTTGAGAACTCTGCATTTCCCTGTTTTTTAAATTCTTCAACTTGCTCAGTAGGCGTCTGAGCAAATACAATTGATCAAAAATTAAATTTGTTTCAAATACAACACTGCATATTACATGTTTTAATGACTAAAACAGAAGTGTAGGTAATAAGATGAATATACCAACCGGTTTGTGAACTTTCACTGTATTGGGATCGATTCCGTTAGTCTTGACTAGGTCTTGGGTGACATTATTTCCGTGGATGTCATAATGCTTGGCTGTTGGCTCAATAGGTCGCCGTCCTTTATTGTTAGATTTTGAGTAAAAATAATAAGTCGCGCCTAACCCCACTGCAAAACATGGTACGCATACGGCTAAGCTGAATTTCCAGTTGGACAGGAAGCCAAACGACGAATTAGTGGAATCGGACATGGCGTTGTTATTATGACACGAATTCCAGCGGACACCACTCAAATTATTCTAACACAATGAACACATGCTTAACGAATTAAAATGTATCAAGCAGCCACTGCCGGGCACACAATTGTTGAAATTTTGGACAATCAAAGTAGATAAAATTATATTTATTTTAAACAAAACAATGGTAGGTACAACCAATAATTATATAAACAAATAAAACAACATACAACCGCGGCAATAATCGAGTACTTGTGCCGCAGAGGCAATAATTATGAATGAAAATTAATTGCGATTAGCGAAAGCGATTGATTATTATGGAGACGAACAAAATATGTTAGAGCCTTGTGGCAAGAGCACCACAGTGAGCTACAGGCCTACAGCAGTGCGCCCTTATCTGCTTATCAGCGGCGAGGAGCAATGATGTAATTGCTGATAATGGAAACCTCACGTTCGGTGTACGGCATGGTTGCATCTCATTGGACGTGGTTTTAGTGGAGTTCGTATAAAAGAGACACTTCAAGTTTGGCGCCAAACACCTACCATTTGAACATAATGAAAACTCTTTTAACAGACAACTTTGGAAAAAAATACACTTAACTTAGGCTTCCCAACGGAAGGTATGAGCAAAATTGTCAAGGGGAAAAATTTGATACGTATTAGTTACGTGCCGGTACCGTTTTAGAATGAAAGAACTTATTTTATTTGTTAGAAAGAATTTATTGTTTCTTATGAAAATATTAGGAGTTGATACGAAATCAAATATTAAATATTAATTAGATTTCATAATTATAAATTCGTTATCATCTATAAATAATAAAATATATTGCTAACTGATGATATTGTAGTTGAAGTTAAAATCCACAATTTTCTTGAGAATTGTGGGTTTTGTCAAAGAATATATTCTGGCTTCTTATTCTCATACTACTATCAAAACAAAAAGTATTCTGATTAATTAGTCAATTACCCAAATCATCATTCGTTGTCGTTATTATATATATTATTTTAATATGACCATATTTTTGTAGGTTATTTTATTGGGATGGAATCACAATACAACCTTTTTTAATTAAAATATTTAAAACCAAATAATGAGTTAATGCATGTTAATTTCTTTTCGAATTTAGATTTGTGTATTTACATTATGCATTTGTGAAACAAGTTATTTATATTAAGAGTTTTTGAGGACTTATTTTTTGTATAGAGATAGGTATATTTAAAAATATCGGCATACCTTGTGAATAAGGTTTATGTTTGTGCCTATGAAAATAATAATTTCATTTTTGTTTCAATTTGTATTTTGCGGTTCAACCGCAGAATTCGCTTATCCGTTGTTGCAGTGCCAGCCTATTCCGTCCGTGTATACATAATCGAGAGTTTACTGTATTAGATACGTGATGAAATAACGTATTTTAAGTCTAAAATAAAAATGTAACAGTATTTATTATGTACTATCTTTGAGTAATAATTCAAACAACAGAAATGTGTGTACGTCTAGCAATGTCTAGTTAATGTTAGTTGAACTTATTAAATACAAATAAACAGTTAATGGGAAGGAAATAGCTTTGTTGAAGAATAATAAATGAAAATTTTTTTTTCAAATTATTTTTTTTATTTTTTATTTTTTAATTCTTTTTATTTTTGTAATACTTAAGTATTAATGTACCACATAGCAGAGCATACATTGGACAATGTAAAAACAGTTGAATGTTTCTCGTTAAAATAAAATGCAGTATAATATTCATAGTCATCACGTAGATATAAATATATAATAAACAGTATGATGTATACATTTAGTATGTGCTATAATGCTATATAGGTATAGTTAAGAAGCTGGACTTACACGTCCTCAAATAAATGTATTTAATAATTCTATGGCTGTTGAAATTGAAAAGCAAAATGCTTCACTTCAATGAGAAGTATGTGAGTTTCAACCAGATCCATTTTTATCAACGGAATAGATTGATGTGTCATTTTGAAAAAAAACATTACTATAGGTATTTGAAAAATAATAAAATATCCATTTCTGCGAGATAGTTGTTTAAAATATAACATACAATTTACATGATCATTTTACTAGTGACTAGTCTTATTAAGTATTTAGTTTTAATTTTAAATGGTAGTATACTGTACAAAGTTAACAAAACAGTATTATATTAGTAATTAAAATGTTTTCAAGCAAGAGTGTCTGTAGTAAGTAGTTTGAGAGTTGAAAGGAGCTGAATGTCTGCAGGTGTTCCGAACAGAGGTCTGTAACAGGGAACAGCACGCAACTACACAAGCCAACACAGACACACAGTGGATGGTGCCCATATTGGAAATTTGGAACCACTTTGACACTTACTATAGCTTAATTACCAAGTCGATCGTAAGACTACTTACCTACACATATCAGGTATAGTAAATAATAATGGTTGTAAGCTGCTCGTTAAACAGTAGCAGTACACATAGAATTTGACATAAAATATTTTTTTTTTCAAATACGCTTAAAAATTAAAACATATATTCATATAATAGGTATAACACTCATATATTCTTGTCTACACTCCATGCTCTTTAAACACGTTAGCGGCGATCACAATCTTCTGGATCTCGGACGTGCCCTCGTAAATCTCCGTTATCCTGGCGTCACGGTAATATCTCTCTGCCGGCATGTCTGTCACGTAACCCATGCCACCCAACACCTGTATGCACTGGTGCGCGTTGAACGTGGCCGCCTCGGACGCCGCCAACTTGGCCATGGCGGCTTCCTGAAAATCGCAGGTTTTTATTTTTCGTTACTTTTCGTAACAGAATATTATATTGGAATTTGAAATAATATATTATAGATACTTTTGTGTGCGACGTGTTCGAGTCTTTCAGATGCGCCGCACGCCACGTCAAAAGCCTGGCGCTCTCCACCCTCAACGCCATATCGGCGATTTTGTTCTGATGAAAAATATGTATAATTTATAGGTAGATCCGCGTATTTTACCGCCTTTTTGCGTCTTGACCACATGGGACATAAAGTCCTGTATATTATAAACGCTGCTCACATACCTGTATCGATTGCAATTTGGCGATCGGCGCGCCGAAAGAGATTCTTTTGGAAGCGTAATCGACAGCTAGTTCCAATGACGCTTGGGCTATACCACAAGCTTGGGCGGCGATTCCTATGCGGCCTGCGTCTAAACCGATCAAAACCATAAGAAACGATCGCATACTTATATCGATAATAATATATCTATATAGCTATAATTATTATTATTACAGCATATTATTTTCAAAGTTTGTGTAGCACACAGACCCAAGTTCTATAAGGTATTTGTACTTATAATAAGTACTAACCTAAAGTTATCATCGCGTAATTGAAACCCTTTCCCAACTCGCCTAAGACATTTTCTTCGGGTACGGGGCAGTCTTCAAATACTAAACTGCACGTCGACGATCCTCGTATGCCCAATTTGTCTTCCTTTTTCCCCACAAAAAACCCTGCAACAATAATATATAAATAGGTTTAGGGTACATAAATATTATTATACATAGGATTGAGCATAAATGCATAGTTATATATGTATAGAGACTAGAGAGACAATATATTGTAATGTATACATTTACGAAAAACAACTACACAAACTAATAATACCTACATCTGTAATCAATAATAATCAACAGTATGAGGCCGGATTGACTATCACTGTTTTGCTTCTACGTTTCAGAGGTACGTTACAGAGGTACGTTACAGATATACATATAACTGTATAAAATACTAGTATCTATAGGTATATACTATATACAATGTACTACAATAACTTATACGTTTTTCTTCGAAACATACATAATATACATATAATTATATTATTATTATCATTTAATTACCTGGAAAATCTTTTTTCAATAAAAAGCAACTGATCCCTTTGTGTTTTTTTGATTTATCAGTGGATGCGAATAGGACTAACCCTTTGGATTCTAAACCATTCGTAGTCCACGATTTCGTTCCGTTGATTATATAGTTGGAACCATTTTTCGTAGCTTTTGTAGACACAGCACTGGCGTCACTTCCTAGTCCTTTAATATTTTAATGAAATATTGTTTTGTAATGATTTCAAAATATAATCCAAAACAAAATATTTCCAAAAACGTTCAATTTCCGAGAAAAAAAGTATATACTTCGAAAAGAATTACCGAATTTGAACATCAAATATACATAATATATACATATTATATTTAATAATTTTTTATAGCAATAATCTTATTATACTCTTTGTTACTTACCTGGCTCACTCAAAGAAAATGAACCTAATTGCTTCCCATCCGTAAATGGTCGTAGGAATTCTTCTTTCTGTTTATCGTTACCGAAATTGTTTATGGCGTTGACGTAAATGTTATGCACGGCCATAATAGTACCAGCTGAAGCACAACATCTAGAAATACAAAAAAGTCAAATTTAGACGGTTTGCTGACTTTACCATCATATAATTATTGATTAAACACTTGGATTTCATTATTTTCCAGTTGTCATTAAAGTTTTGTTTTTACCTAGAAATCTGTTCTGCGGCAATAGCATAAGATAAATAATCAAGACCCGTTCCTCCAACATTTTCGGGAATACAAACAGCCATAAGGCCTAATTCGCCCATTTCTTCAATCTATATTAAGAACGAAATAAATTTCATGTCCAATAAATCATTACAAATAAAACACCTTTTTTTTACATAAACATGATTACTTTAAATTACAAATTTTAATTATTATAATGTATTACTCTGCTGCAAGTCAGGTGACTAAATAAAAATGAAATAATGTTCAGCTTCTTTTTTTTTTATTAACTTCTATAGTAAACTATGATAGCTCAACAATTATAAGATAGGTTACATCCGATAATTGAATATACATTTCGAAATAATATTATAAGTTTTTGAAAAAACACAAAATTCTAATTTGGCTTATAGTTCTATTAAAATAATAATATCATATTTAATTCTCAATATCCAATTATATCTACCTGTTTTTTAGGAAACAATTTTTCACGATCAGTTTTTGCAGCTATAGGCTTAAGTTCTCCTTCAGCAAAGTCCCTGCATGTTTTGTACAACAATTGATGTGTTTCTGACAGTGACGCTAATGATGCTATCCCTTTTCCTTCCTGGATTTTCGAAATCCATTTCAGTATGGTATTAGGGCCCAATTTGTTACTGATTCCTAAAAAACATAACTTATTAATGAAAATAAATAACCTATTAATATATACTGCACAATTTATTAATTAAAATGATGTAAATAATAATAAATTATCATAACAAATTACAATTTACAACGAAACCTTTCTTAACCGACAACTGTAAATAGCAGGAACCTCTCTCGGAAGGATAATATAATAATGCCACCCTCAAAAAAGGTATTCCAAACGTAATTGCCCGATTGCAGCCCGGATTCATGTAGTCGTATTTTATCTCAAATATAAGTATCCCGAACACACATTAGTTCATACAAAAACGTAAAATTAATACAATTAAGTTCTATAAACATATATTGTTTTTAAAATGCATCATAAATAGTATATTATAAATATAAATAGTCACATAGACAAATAATTGTTTACAATAAATAAAGATATAAAATAAAACTAATGTTAATAACTAATATTCAATAAATATTAAAATGGTAAACAAATTAATAAATTATAGTGTTAGAGGTCGATTTTTAAAACTTATTATTTTTACAAAATCAAAATCAGATATTTCCATGTTTTAAATTTTTTAATTTGGTTTGTATAATTTTTTTTTAAATTTATATTTATACTAGCTGACCCGGCAAACGTTGTTTTGCCATATAAATTATTTCTTGGTAATTTGTAGTGTAGAAAAAAATAACCAACTTATTGTAAGTGTATATACTATATAGGTAGATCAATTACCCGGCGTTGCCCGGAAACAAATTCGTGATAAATGAAATAAAGCCATGTATTACCATTTACCTTCTTAAATACATAATTATCAATAAGACATAAGGTTAGGATACTAAACTTAAAAAAATTACGTTTTTTGAAAAGTAATTTTTATTATTTTGGAAAAATACTACATAACTACCGATTAACCAATATTTCTTTATAAACTATATTATTAGTTTTTTCACCAGGGACATAAATGTATAAGTTTTTTCTGAGCTTACACGGGAGCAGGCAACATAAAATTGTCCGTGAGTGAAGCATGGATCGCTGATGTCAATTCCTGCAACTTTCATTGTCTGTCCTTGTGCCTTATTAATTGACATAGCAAAACAAAGTTTAACTGGAAATTGGACACGTTTAAATTCGAAGGGGTACTCGTTTGTTATCATTGGTATTCTTGGGATATATACCATTTGACCACTCGCTGAGCCGGTAAGAATTTCAGCTTCAATAAGGTTTTTTTTCAAAGATAATATTTTTAATCTGGTTCCATTGCACAATTTGGGAGCATTTAAATTTCGCATGAGAATAATAGGCGCACCGATTTTTAAATCAAGTTTGTGTGGGGGGAGACCTGATGGATTTAATGAGTTAAGAAATTCAGTCGAGATATCTATAGCTTCATCTTGATTAGTAAGTGTATCTATGGAAATATAGTTTTTTTTATCAGCTTCGAACATGGAAAGAACTTTTTAGTTTATGATGTTGACGATGTCGTATTTAGGGGCCAAAATTGCACGTTCACGGAGCCATTCATTGGATTTATTGGAAAGATGAGAAATTTCAGGATAAACTTTGTTGATTAAGTTATTTTGATCAAAAACCGAAATTGCAAATGTAGAATTTATGTGTATTATTTATATAATCATCATTATTATCGCTGTTAATATTGCAGTTATCTGGCGAGCCATTGTTATTTTGACTTAATCTAAGTAAACGTTGACGTTTTATATTCCGTGTGTTCCTTAATTCATCAGATTGGTCAGCCGCTGGAGGGGAGGTAATCAAGCCGATTGACTTATCAGCAATCTGCTATTCTAAAGGATGGACTGAAATGAAACCCGATGGATTTGATAACAATATGCAAAAGTTTAGGAACACACGGTATATTCGATGAACGACCTAAATTAATTTTCCTTTTCATTGTGATAAATTTTAATAATTAAAAGAAACGAATAAAAAATAAAAAATTATAGAAATTATTGTAATTTACTTATTATTAGTACTGTTACAGGCATCTTGAATATTCGACAATTCATCGATAGTCGATACACAAACATTAAGCTTTACGAAATTAACCTAACCTTACGAAGCTTCTCTTAAAATGTCGGTCGGTCCGTCCTTCGTTCACCATAATGCGGTGAATTTCTATAGAATATGCGAGAAATTGTGTTTTTTTTGTATTTACATAGATTATGTTATTATTATATTATATACACATTATAAATGTGTTATTTTATATATTTAATCTATGGTATAGATTTAAGTTAGCAACGAATAACGCTATGAACTATCACGTCGCGCAACGGTGATATGGAAGGGGAAGTTTGGGCGGCCACATCTAGCCGCCGTCCGTTGCCGTACCGCGAACCTCACCCACCCAGTCAACGTAACTGGTCATTATTTATGATAATTGATAACTCCTTTGTTTTTAAAGTTAGAGAATCTATCAAAAGCCATAAACCTTCTCCGCAATGAGCTCTTCAATTTAAAAAAAAATCATAAGGATCGGTTCAGTAGTTTCCGAGAACATAACACTCAAAGGTTTTCATTTTCACATTTATATATTAGATATTAGGTACTATTATTTGTTTGTCTTTTTTAGCATTTCCATCATTTAGACTTTATTCAACGAAGAACCAGAGAACAATAACTTAGTAAGCAATAGGTAACAACTAACTGTATAATATACTACTGAGTCCCTTACAACCTTGAAATCTTATAGTTTATCTGCTTTTTTTATCTTTAAGGGACAAAAAATTACAACGTCGAATATTGGTGATCTCATGAATCATGAATACGATAATTTTACTATATTTATATAATTATATCAAAATACGTACCGTACTTACAATTTGAGAGGTTAATAGTTTATTAGATAGATAGGATAGTAGATTTTACTAGAGGGTACCATCACTGGATGATTTCCCTCATCATGTGCCTCATGTGTATTTTATATGTATATAGTGTTATATAAATTATCTATTTTACTTATTGTGTCATGTAACACAGATTGTAAATTTTCTAAAAAAAAAAAAAAAAAAAAAAAAAAAAAAAAAAAAAAAAAAGGATAGTAGATTATCTGGACGTAATAATTATATATTATGAAATTAAATAAATACCTTATATAATATAATTTAAGACTTTGGAAGTTTGAAACTAATAATGACAATCAATAAATACAATAATAACAATCAATATTTTGCTATTGTCAAAAACTTTCGCACGTTTTCTTTAAAGACTTGTTTAACTAAAATGGTAACGGCAATAAATAATCAGTCAGCGTTTGAAGTTCTTTATGGTCATTGGTTAGGTAGTATGGTTTATGAATCATAAATATTCATAACAACGTATACACTTTGGTCGAATATAATTGAATAATTCCATAAAGCTCTCATTTTTTTAAAAAGTTACAAAATAAAATAATAGTGTTCAATCATTATGAATATTTATTAATGCATAGGGAATTAAATCATTTATTGATTGTATATAATTTTTTAACACAAGTACTCATTTAAAATGTTCAATAAATCGCCTTATTGTAACCTTATATAAGTTATATACAATATTTGCAGCAACGATTCAACTTGAAACTTGGAGCGTGGAGTGTTAAGTATTCTGAAATCGATACACACACATACGCACACACATATATATATATACACATGCGTATACATTGCACATAGAGAAGAAGAAAAAAATGAAGTTTAAATAATGGATTTATAACCTCCATCGATACCAATATGTTGACAATATGACATATAAACCTAAAGTCCATATTATAAATACATGTGTATCAAATATCAATATATGTGTATTAGTGTGTCAAGTGAGCCTATCAGTGCTTTTTTATTTCGTAAGGATGAATACGAATTAGATGCAACCACGAAGTGGACTTTGCATATAATATGTATAAACATTGTACTCATTGCTGCGCTTGGGGTTTCGCACGTCTCCTAGTTACCTTAAAATTTCGTTTTTTCGATAACACGTGAGCCTGCCGAGCTGTTCGTCGTATATGATACAACGATTATCACTCAATCCATTCGATAGCCTTAAATCAGTCGGTTGTACATTACAAGTTGTATAGCAATGGACAATAACATAAATGGAGAAGTCGAAGACAATGGAAGCGATCTTCTTGCCGAAGAGTTGGCCAAACTCCAACGACAGTACATGCTCATGGAGAGCAACAAAAAAGCGTATACCGAAGAAATGGGCAGTCATTTGACCAAACAGAAGTAAGTTTAATAAATACGATGAATCAAAAATAGGTAGGTCTACTTTATACCAAAATCATAATTATTATTATATTATATATTAGTATATTACACATTGGTTTACTGTTATAACTTATAATATATATAATTCAGATATTATTATATTAAAATCGTTAATGATTATATTTTATTAGTTAATCGATTTTGTGCAATGTTTTAAAAATATTGAGTTTAATTAATTTCAATGTATTGCTTATAATCTTTAAATTATAATTGCCTGCGTATTTTACATATTTCTTTATTCTTTTGTAATTAATTTTTTATACTTATACTTTTTAACACTCCCACATGAATATTTAGGTATTACACATTTGTTGCACGTTAAATATTATTAATAAAACAAATGTAATGTTTAAAATTCTTCTCACAGCCATAACACAATAATACATAATATTTTATAAACTCCATAACAATTATCATATAATTAACTACAAGATATATATAATTATTATATATATCTTATATATTACTAAATAATGCACCTATTATAAAATATGACTAAACTTTACACATTGCTTGTAAAATTGAACATACAAATTACAAACTGTTATATGTTAAACGTTTCAGAAAAATTATTAACAGTTTGGAACAAGAAAAGGTAAATCTGGTAGAACACATGAATATGGCTAAAAACAAACGAAAAGAAACCAATGACTTGCGTTTAAAAGAATGTTTGATCGAAAAATGGAACGAATACCTGTGCGTTAACGATGAGCTAACAGACCAAAAAAAGTGCCACGACGATATCGAAAAGGAAATATTAAAAATACAAAACGAACTCGACCTAATATTTAGACAGAGAGAACCCTCGGCAGGCAAATCGAAAAACAAAGTCGAGTGCGATCTACAAAGACACGAAGAACTTCTAGAGAACAAATTGCACGTGGTAAGTCTGCTTGCATATATATAGGTACTTACCTACCTATATAATTAAATAATATAATAATATGATGCCATCATTTGTGAGGGAAAACAAATTTCAGAAAACCGTCAAGTTCAATAAGGTTTTGACGGAAAACGCCCGTTTGAGAAACGAAATCGACAATTTGTTGGTGCAACGGTCGCAGTTCAATGAAGCTTACAAGGCTCTGACTGCGCGTTTGGACGACAGCAAACAGATTATGATGGACCTAATAGAACAGGCGACGACGGCGTACGAACAGAGGTAATATAATGTAATATAAAAGGGCATCATAAGTAGGTCTATCAAAAATTTCTTCTAAAATGAAAACAGTAATATTATTAACTTATAATATAAAGTTATAGTCTATAGATAAAAGATACAGTACGTCAGTACGTATATTACACTAATATAATAATTAATAATATCTTGTTGTGTGTTTTTCAGGGAAGACGCTCAAAACCGGTTGATCAACATGAGTGACGAAGACAAACAACAGATCGCTCTGCACAAAGCCGAAGTCAAGGAGTTGCAGAGGCAATACGACCGTGATCTAAAACTCCAAGATTTCTTATCCATCAAAGGTATACTTACGTGCATGCACGTTTTTTATATAGGTAAATCATAAACTAGTACAGCGAGTAATCATCAGAATGTTCGTCAATTGTCAACGTCAATCGGAGCATTGCCGATTTTTTATGTACCAGCCAAATTGCTGGAATTTTTATTTTTATTTACCAAATAGTTATAACAGCTTTATTTTTTCAAGTATCTCAATAATTCAGTTAAAATAAATAATAGAATAAAAAGATTCGCGAGGTTGGTTGGTAAAATAATATAAATCTTATGTCCGAATATCCGAGTAGGTACCTACATTATAAGTTATAACTCTTTTCAAAATGTCTTATTGAAGCGAGTGTGTAAGTATATATAGTCATATAGATGGCCAGCCTCCCCCCCCGCATCAAATTGTATCTATGATTTAATTGCGGAGATATGCACCATATTATAAAGTTTAAAAAATAGTGATTAGTAGGATTCAGATTGAAAGGAAATGCTTTTTTTTGGATAACAATAGAAAAATAATTTTTGGATTAAAATGTGTTTCATTTAATTTCTAAGATAATAGGATGAACATTTTTTTGCTTTTTAGTTTGATTTTAATTTGTTTTTGTTTAGTTATCCATTGTCCTGATAGTTTTCTATAAATAAAAAAAATTGATAAGAGCTTGTGAAAACGGCGCATTGTCAATTTTATGTTTAAAAATAGTTTTAATAGGATTTATTATCAGCAATATTGATAAAGTATTTGTTACGGCAAATTAGTTTATCGTTTTCGAAAAGTGTCCATATTCTACCTATCTAAAGATTAATTTTTTTATAATGCAAACTAGTTAAATCAATTGAAATTTTTAGTTAAGTTTGTAATTGCTTTTTTATATAAATTAAATTCTTTTTTGGCCTTTTTCACATATTTTAAATGCTTTTTTTATTGTTTATATTGCCTTCAAATCCGAACCCTAACGATGAGTGATCAATATGTGTATTATTTAAATTATTCATATATTATATTATTTTTCTACCGTCGTAAATTACACAATATCAATATCATATCTAATAGCGACTTGCTATAAACCATTAAAAATGCTAATGTTTCGTAATTTCCTAATCTAGTACAAATATTGTATAGGTTATATCCTCGGTTATATCATAATTTATATTGATTTCATACTCCTTCTTACTGAATCTGAATCTATTTTTGATTAAAAATATTATATCTTAGTCAGAAGGTCCATAGTATAGACCATAGGGTAATCTACTAATCTGCAGGATTTATTTCGAGTTCCTCTTATCTAATTTGTTCCTAAACCAAAGTCGTGATGAAAGATAGATATAAATATTTTTACTCGCAAAATCCAGGATCTAACTCAGTAATACTTTCGAATAATTTTAAAACAATATCGATACCAAATATTTGACTTACTTTATCTACGTAAGTCAAGTCTCTAGAAAAAATAGTAATAATTACCGCGGTTCAGTAAATTTTTTTTGTAAAATAGGACAACATCGAGTGCTCATGGATTTCGAACGTAAAGAAGAAGAAAAGAAACAAAACGAATTGGGCAACCGAAAGGAACAAGCAGAGAAATGGATAGACTTGATGGGATGGCTGCAGATGTATGTGGGTGAGAGCAACATCGATAGGATTGTGGATCTGTTCGTCCGGCAGGAAGAGGAGAACTTCGCGCTATTTACGTACATCAACGAGTTAAACAGCGAGGTATAAACTGTACATTTTAGGATATTACATACATTATTATAAATTATTAATATGCCCTCTTTTGGGTGTTTGTCGTTTGGTGGAAAGAAAATTATTTTTTTATAATATACATAAGTAATGTACTTAGATTGCAGTATATAGGATATTATAAATTTATGAAATTATTTAGCTTTATAGACACGATACCGTCATACAGATTAGAAACTAAATACGAATGAAAAACCAAAAAAGAAAGAGATAAATGTATACACTTATCAGTTATTACAATATATATTGATATATTGAAACAAAAATTGTATGCATCGATTGATGTACATTTACTATCATACTAACTGTAGTACAACCCGACTTCGCCCAAAAACAAAAGAATGTTAGAATGAGCAATATAAAATAGAAAAAACTGCATAATGTATAAATAAGTAAAATATAGAAGTAGAGAAAGGTGGTCAGTGATCACCTTTGAGAACTCCAGAAGTAACTGATATATAAATGATAAAAGGTTTTTAAATTATAAAGTGTTGTATTCTAAAAATGGCGCACTCACTACCATTCGTTTTAGGTGGATGACTTGCAGAAAGAAGTTGTAGTGCTAAAAGATCGAGTACAAGAGCAGCGGGCCATTAACGAGTCAAGAGCGTCAAAACAAGAGGAAAACATGAACGGACTAAGGGCACACCTACAGCAGCTCACCGACGACGCGGACCAAGAAGACGATCGAATAAAAACCGTACACACCGAGTTGACCGAGCTCTTGGAGTCCGTCGAGAAACTGTTTCTGTCCGTCCACTGTGATCTTTCTCCGATGTACAAGATACTTGGTAAGACTCGTATTACTCGCTTTACAGACACGCATATGTATAATCACATTTTTTTCGATTTAAAATTTTTAAGCTCGTATAGCTTGATGGTTTACTGTCACCCTTGCCATCGTGACATACGAACTCAATATTAATAATTTAAGTCGAAAAACGTCCGAATGTTACTCACACGTAGGTACCTAACGTGTACGCGTGGCTGTGAAATGAACCTAGAATTTAAGAAGTTGACAGCAATTGGGCAATAACATACAATACACATGGGCACGTTTGATGTCGAGCGAGTGTTTCGAGTAGTGTCTCATATAATTAGTTTCGGCTGTATACTGAATCTATATAATACAGAGAGAGTGATTTTCATTAATGATTGCAGGTATTGTCACCCTTGAAAACCTTTATTTTATATGTCTGTAAATATGGCCATAGATGAAACTACGGATCTGGTCATTACTGGCTACTGCAGTTTACAGTGGCTTACACCCATCGGCGAAGCCCCTTCGTCAAACTTTTTTTTACACCTTACAAGATTTTTAAGCCATATTTTATTGACACATTGTCATCTAACTAAGGCTTGACGTCTCGGGAAGGCTGAGTGGGTGTAGCTGTTGTCATCCATCTATCTATATGTTAATATGTTGGATTTTTGACGATATTTCAACTCTTCTTTGGTATAAATCAGTGATGCCCAACCTTTTTTCCTCGGCGGGCCACTTTGGTAAACATTTGTAATCGAGCGGGCCACCAAATATAAAAGTACTCATAATCTCAATCTTAAACAATTTAGTTAGGTACACATAGTAGGTTGCAATATAAAAACATTTTTATATACTTTTTATTTTTATTTTTGTATTTTTTATTTATAAATTAATTCAAATCGTATTTTGTAATAATTTTACTTTTTTTGGAATATTTTGTTTTATTTTAATAATTTGTAACGGGCCACATGGAATACCTTGGCGGGCCACATGTGGCCCGTGGGCCGCGGGTTGGGCATGACTGGTATAAATATATATAATGATCATTTTTAGTAATAATATTTTACATACACATCACTTGAGTAAAATCTGACATATCGTAAATAATCCAACGTACTATCATGTATATTATTACAGCATAATATAACATGTAAATATGTAATGTTTTCATCATTGAGTTTAAAAATTGTAATATTAACGCTAACAACAAAATATTGGTTCTAATGAACTCTAATTTCTTATGTTCCGCGTATTTCAGAGACCGAGGACATATAATATAGTGCTATGGTTGCAGCTGATTAGGTTTTAGTGATGTTGGGAAAAAAATCTTATCAATTTAATAAAATTATGCATATTGTATACATACTTAAATCATGTTGTCGACATTATGGTGTTATAGTATCAATGATTTTATTTGATACGAACATGTTGGTGGAGGTGGCTAAGCCTATAGGTCTAGGTGGGTATACGACACTATACGTATTACATTAATGCAATAATACTTCTGATCTATTATATGAATACAGGCATGAAATTATTCTTGGAATTTATTGATCTCAAAACAGGGAAACCAATAACAAAGTATTATTTTTGTTGAAGGACAATATTTTGATAAATTCTGGCCTGGCCTATAGGTAACATTTCTATATTATATGCCTATGTTATAACTTTATGAGTATTGAGTATGGCTATAGATCGTCAGTGCAGCACCAGCCTCATTAAAAGATCAAAAATCCACTCTAGTTAGGTTAGATAAGAATATAAAAACATATACAAGGTATTGTTAACTTTTTACCGACTCTTGAACAATTATTCCCAAATATATGACGATTTAAATATATAATTATATTACTATAAATTCAATTTTTAGATAATGTATACATATATATATATGTATAATGTACACCGTATATACGACTGACAGACTGAATATTTATAAAGCAAATAAAAATTAAAAATACATCTGACGCCCAATATTAAACAATATACTCGTGACAAGTCTAACGAAGGATTTAAATTGACAAGAAAAAAAATACTCACTAGCTGTAGAAAACATGACTACGTATAATATTCCAAAAGTTCGGTTGCACGAGCATGTAGAATATTAGGCAGGTTGTTAAACGCGCACTTAAGCAGTCACGCGGCAATTCGGTTATGCTACAAACTGACACAATAAAGCGTAATGTATTAATGTCGATCGGTAATTTAATAAAGTTCACCAATCACTAGTGGTGATTGGGTTAAAGACACATACAAATTATGAAGGTCAATCTCGCCGTTAATTATGCATGTACTATATTATATTTTATACCTACGTCATGTATATAATAATATTTGTAAACTGATTATGGTAGATCCACTCTAATTGGCCGCTATGTTTTATTATTATGCCTGATAAAAAATATAGGTACACGGGTTGCGGGAACACCGTTCGTCTGTCCTACCGTTCACGATTATTGATAAGTGATTATGCCATACAGGTATTACCTACTAGGTATGTCACGGTCATTTAAGTTTAAAACTGGTATAATCCAAGACAGTGTCCATACCCGAATACCCAACAAAATATATTGTATAGGTAAGCTAGATCAAAATATAATAGGTACAAAATAACTAATGTAAAATGTTGTTGCATGTGATCTAACAGATAGGCACGCACGGGCCACGGAGTAATGTCTATTCCAGTGGTTCTCAACCGATATGCCGCGGCACAATGCTGCGCCGCGAGAAATGTCATATATTATATTAATATAGGCGCGTGGCCATAACTGTTGCCGAAGTTGTGGTTTTGAAAGACGTACCTGAGTGTGCCGTGAAACTTGTGGTGTATAATAGTGTGTCGCGCATCAAAAAAAGGTTGAGAGCCACTGGTCTATTCGCTCACGTCCATAGAAATAGAGAAAGTAAACGAAAAATATTATTTATCGTAGCGGATAGGTGTGTTCGACTAGATAACGATTTCAACTTTGAGCCAACGAAATATTGTCCGGGGTCTGCAAAAACTCGTATTTTGCATATAATATTATATCATAAGAGTATGATATTTGTTATGCACAAACATAATATTAATATATTATTATGATTATAACTGTTGTAGGCGTAAAGCGTGTAAACCTCCGACCAAATGTATGTAACTTATGTATAATAACTACGACATAAACCGATCAAATTGTGAGAGAAATAGCGCTTCCAAATTTTGATCATTTATAATATTATACCTTTGACAAATCTTCAGACACGATGCCAATAGTTTTATTTTCTTCTGAATATATTTTTTTAAATTACAACTCGTCAACGCTGTTGTTCTCATAAGTCATATTATAATATAGTAGGTACTTAATGAGCATTGACTAGTAAGTAGTAGTAATGACTATTAATGAGTAACAACAACCAAAGTGTTTACAATACATGAAAACATGATAAAGAAAGAGGATACGCGTAATGAGTTTGTGTTTTAATAATTAGTTTATATCTGAATAGTAATATATTGCTAGGTACACTTATAATTATACTATACCTAACTATAGGTATTAAGTACCTATACCATAGTCGTATTTGAATGACCTACTGAAAGACGCATGTATTTCATTATCTTACATATGATCAGTTGTTTTTTTTACGAGGTGACCGAGTCGTCCGCTGCGACGCAGCCGGTTGCGGTTCGATCCTCGGCCACCGGGCGGCATTTTTCTCCGGACAAGTCGCGGTGACCGGAGAACAAGTGCCGCGCCATCCCCCAACCGGGCATGGCAGAAACCTACGGGTGCCCAATAGAAATTCTGACAAACAAAAACACACACGTCCCCCCTACAGTCCCAAACCCTACAGTACCACAACCTACAGCTAATGGCCTCAGTTGCCGAAGCTTAAATAAAAAAAAAAATAATAATAATAATAATATCAATGACTTTTTTTTTGGCTGATACGAATAAAAAAAAAAGAATTTTGCATTGAAGAACAGTATATTTTATTTCTAAATTTTTATCAAGGAATTTATTATAGCAATAAATTGCTTTATCTTTTCAACAACTATACTAATCTGATTGCGTCGTGTTGACACGGTCTCGGAAAATTCGTAATTGCCCCAAACGCAGATAGCGATTTATGAATTTATGATACAACTAAATTTAAACATCAACGAATAGTAATAGAAACATACGTCTAAAAAATGTATTATTTAAAAATATAACAGGACCCACTAAAAATATAATCGTGACCCACAGTTTCGGAGCCTCTGTTCTATAGGTTACCAGAATTTTAAATGTAAATACAAAGTTTTTTATGGTTTTCATATTACGTAAGAGGTGATTTATAGTCATTTATAGTCATTTTTTTGTCCTCAGACAGTTTGTACTATTTCAAAAAGTAATTAAATATGCATGGTGGACAGTTTGTACTATTTAAAAAAAATGTATAATTTGCTATTACAAAACACAGGTAATTAACATATAAAAAAAAAAAAAATAATAATATTTATGGTAATAAATTCGTCAATAATTATTTGTGGTATGTATTTTTAAAACATTCACTGTCACATAAATCATAATAATATATATATATTTAAAAATTAAACTTATGGCAAATTATTTCGAGCAATTGTAAATTAGTTATTATTTTACTTTCATGCAGTACACAGGCATCATGAATTTTCTTTTGTGTATTTTGGTTTTTTTCTTGTGTTTTTGTTCAAATGACAAGAGCATTCGTCTAAGACCGCAAAACACTCCAGAAACTTGGATTAAACCAATTTATTGAACGAACTGTTCCATCTTTCACTAAACTTATTCTTCCTGTGTGAGTTCTTAACTGTTTGGTGTCTGACATTCCAAATTTCAAGAGGAAATTTTGGTGCACCATTCTTTCCGTTAATATATGTTGATTCAAAATAAAATATTAACGGAATTAGTTCTGGAGTAAAAGTTAAATACATATTAACTATTTCATTAGGTATTTCTTCAACTGGTAAAAACGCTAAAGATGTTATCATTTTACATTGTTTCATTTTACAATTATCAATACAAGTATTACCTATATATTGATTTGATTGTAGATAGTAGATATAAAAATTATCTCGAAAAAATATTTATCTTATAATTTCCTATGATTGACACAAATGCCAAGACGAGATAAAAAGAATAAGTACCTTTTGTATAAAAGTGCGTAGTATTAAATCTTAATTATTTAAAATAAATATAATAAAATATGCAGTAGGTATGTATAGTTGTTTTTTAGATTAAAATCATACTAACCATTATTTTCATGAAGTACAGATAGAAGAATTTGATTTGTTGATTCTTTACTATTAACAGATTGTCTTTTCATATTAGTTAGTGCAAGGTTTTTCAGCTTCAATATTTCATCACTCGATTCGTGATTATGATCAGTCTTTTTTATAAATAATTCATACTATGGCCGTAACATACAAATGTATTTTTAAAAAATATGATAATAATATGATTTAGGTATTATGAAAATAATATGATTTTCAACTTATAACTCACCGGTTCATTACGGCTTGTTGTAACTTCCCCGTACACGTCACTTTATTACACTTCCAATGAATATTAAATTGATTTTTTCTTAAAATAATATATTCATACCCATTTTTAATAATTTTTGGATTGAGTTTGCTAGATTGATTTTTGTTCATTTTATATAGTGAATAAGTTAATATTTTAATACTTTTAATGCTGTAGCCTGTGACACCAAACACATGTCTCATACTAATCACGATCATGATTTGCAATCTAAAGTTTTGAGCAATTTAATTTTATCTCATCTTTTAAGATATATTTCCCGGTTTATTTATACCGTACAAAACCTTCAGTGATGGAATTTTACCAATTTATTATCACCTTACAAAGTGTCTGCGATATGCAACTCGAACAATAGATAGTACAACAAGGGCGCCCGCAGGATAAAATCCCACCCGGGGCAAGATCAAAATTATTATTTTAAATCTTAATATATTTCTAGTGTTTTTTATTCTAAAATAGCATAACCTACATTAAACAGAAAAAAACAACATTATGTCATCACATAAGGCCTTTTATTTTGTAGGTTTATAATACAATATTAATATTATTTGAATATACGTTAATGTAGGTGTCACAAATTAATTATATTTATATTAATCATCAAATAAAAATTGTATGCGTCTTGGTTGCATACAAAATGATTGTATAACATCTTCAATAATTTTTTGTTTTTGCTTTTTAACAATGTCTTTATGTATATACAATAACGCTAAGCCATTTAATCTGTCTTCAGATATTGAATTACGTATCCATGTCTTTATTAGTACAAACTGTCCGTTTATAATGACCTATACTTATCTTTTACCTATGTATTTAAGTATTTATAGCTTATACATATCATAAAAAGTATTTGTGTCAACATTTCAAAAACGCGTATTCCATAAATATTCTGTTCAAATAGGATATTGCTAATTGACATAACTTTAACAGTTTAACATGACGTGGTATATTAAAATAAGGTATAAAAAATACTATTCAAACGTGATAAACTTGTAAAAATTAAATAATATATGTGATATAAACAACATGGTATGATCGTAAGTCGTAACTTTTTGACGGTCAGATCCTTCAGTGTAAGCGTGAGTAGTCGTATAGTGTAGTGTAGTGTGTAGTTTAAAAATTTAGTCACAATATGAGTATATGACGCTTCTCGGTAATCCCGTCGGCTGAAAAGGAGATGACCCTTGAATTAATTGGCCCAATTTTCTTTTTTCCTTGTATTTTCTCTCTCATCTTCAATATTTCTATTACTGCTTTTTCCTCATTTACACTTCAAGGAAAGAGTCACTAGTGGGTGACTTATTCACGCAAGCCATGTATTCTGTCTCTCTTCACATATACTTATAAATTATTATACTTAGCAATATAGATTGTGTATAATGTTTATCTTATAAAAATAAAAATAAATTTTATTAGAAACAAAAATCACAATTTAATTCGTTTTCCAAAGTACAATATAGATAGCGTATCAGCAAAGTCAGTTGTCTCGTCTGACATACCCATTTTGAGTAGCAATGGAACATAGACATTATGTGTTGTAAGGACGTAAGGTATAAATAAATAATAATTTTATTTCACTCAAATTAAAGACATTATCAGGAATGTGAATTTGATTCTTACTACACTACGAAACCGACGATATGTTTTTTAAACAAAATAATACCAACCATTTATAATTTATTATTTTACATGTGCACCAAATATATTTCAGGAGACGACATTCGGGCGAACGTGTATAATATGACTTTTTACGTTGATCTGATTGAAACAAAGGTGTCAGACGTTGTCAAAAGCTTGAAAAATACGGAGCCGATGTAATTAAGACATAAGTTATATAATAACCAAATCGAAGTATCACATTAGATCTAAGTATGTAACTCTTAATAAATATTGTAGGGTGTAGTAGGTGAACATTGTGTTTAAGTTATTTAATAGTTATCATTTATCAAATAACAATAATATACTATTGTTATTTGATAGGAGTAGATAGTTAAATTATATATAAGAAATCATATAATTAAAAGAAACATAAAAAATAAAAAAATAAAAATATAAAAATATAAAAATTTAAAATTGTACCAAATCATTATTGTGTGCGAATTATAAGTAAACTATGATACAGTGTATGCTTCTTTCCGTTATAGACAATAATCAACAAATATCGAATATTAACGCTGTATATATTGTTGTACCTATTTTATACATACCGCAACATATATGTATTACATAAATTAAAATATGGGTTTTCAAACTTTTTTTTGATGGAAATGTCTTATATCGGAAACGGGAATCATACCTTCTTCGTTTTCGGCGGAAAAGGGCAGCTATGGCGGAAACGGCCAATATTATGTTGATGAAATGGGAAACTCCCGATATTTTGTCGTTAAAACCCCGGGTAGTCACCCTTTCGGGAACTATTGTAACGACGCTGCAGGCCAGCCGATAATGATGCTTGACTTCAGAACACGTCAGACCAACCACTGAGCCACACCCTGGTCCCTATCGTGAATGTGAATTAATTACTTGTTTGCATTATATTATGATTATTTTCGAATTTTCAATTACCAAAACACATTTGAAATATTAATCTTAATATTTTTTTTTGTAATTGTGTACAATATATTATATCGTTCTACTATAATTTTAAATGGTCATAATCATTAATCAGCGTAATCTTTAACAGTAGTTAGATATAATATGCAAACGATAATATATCATCATATCGTAGTTAACATTTAAGCTACATCTTTATAGTATACTCATATACATATAGAGCCTTTTTTCCAATAATATAATATATTATAAATAACTTAAATAACTTTTGTAAAATATCTAACAAAAAATATAAATTAAAAATGTTTTTCGCCATTATGTCGTATATGTACATTTCACTATACTTATATAATAATGAATTATAAAATACATTTTTTGTACTGATCTGAGTGATAATAAAGGTTAAAGAGTAATTATTCTTCCTCATCCTACCTCTAATAATATGATATTATGTCCTATTCTATATTGGCTTTATTGTAAATTGTTAAAGTATAATAATTTTAAATTGTAATAGGTACACTTCGACATATCTACTTATAGGGCTATAATATTTTTTCTTCGTTAGGAGAGCACAATTTAAAGACTATAAATTCTTAATATAGGTAAGATATTTGAATAAGATGTTATGAAAATGTAATAATGATGCTGAAACATACAAAAGTAAACCATAGCACGCAACTCGATATTTTTTCTTCACAAGAAAAATCTAGAATCTTTAAACTTTAATATTTTCTTGTTAACAAGTAACCATGAGCCATGACAATGAAAACCATACACGAAAAATCGGTCAGAAACAAAAAACGTGTATACAGCTCTAAAATATATTTATATGTTAACGATGGTATAAAAATCTATATAATCTATACTACGTGTATTAAAATTTAAATAATTATGGAACGTGTTCAATTTTATTTTCAAATAAATCATATAAGTAATAATATGTACGCCGTGAGAAATAAACGCCTATAGGACCAATATGAAAAATTGTCCCATTAAAATAGAGTAAATAATAAAAAAAAAAAGTGAATCAATGTTTAAACCATTTTTTTAGTTTCTACCCGTCAGCCGTCACTAAACCGATGTCATAATATCATATTGTATTCATAACTCTATTTTAACATAATAAAATACTGGCAGGTATAAAGATAACCCGAAACGTTATTTATGCTATTATTATACCTACAACGTTTTAAATGCATTTGTGCACATTTACAATAAAAATATTTGTATACCCATGTAGGTACATGAGAAAAACACAAGAATCATGTTCATACTCGACAATATAGTGTTATACATTTATAATACATTATAATAACATAGTAATACCAAATAATATTCATCTCCACCACAATCATTATGCTTATAGGGGAGTTTGCAGCTTGCAGTATAATTTATTGTGTCATATACATATAATAATATGTATATTGTTGTTTTGCAAGAAATAAAGATTATTATAATTATTATATTATGAGTTAGCTGAACGAAAACTAACAAGGCTTAGCCCCCCTCCCAGTTTGAATAATAGCCTCCCCTCCAAAAACTTCGGGCCATCTAAATTTAAAAAATATTCAAACCAATAATTTGTACGATAATTAAATATGGATAAAATCAATTGTATATGTTTTAGGCCATTTTATTCATTACATTTCTTATAAGTTATAAAATATTATACAATAGTGCGTTGTTTTCATTTGTCGATATTATGTCCTTAAGGGAAAATTATAGTAGATAAAAACTGCCTGGGGAAAGAAGAGGGTTCAGAAACTAAAAATCTAAAAATAAGTTCATA
Source organism: Myzus persicae (assembly GCF_001856785.1). Classification (NCBI taxonomy): domain Eukaryota; kingdom Metazoa; phylum Arthropoda; class Insecta; order Hemiptera; family Aphididae; genus Myzus; species Myzus persicae. The sequence goes on from NW_019104228.1 coordinate 55,100, forward strand.
TTAAAAATACATTTAAAGTGAAACATTTCCCAACCTGTACAAACTACTGAACTTGGCGTTGGCTTTAAGTATACCAATTTCTTCAGCGTCTTGTGAAAGGTCCTTTTCAACCATGCGAAGAATTAATACTTATACACCGTCCACCATCATGAGTCATGATTATTTTTCGTCTTTAGCTATTATCAATATTGAAAGATATATATCAAACAGTATCAATTCTAATGATATTTTAGTGATATACTCTAAAGAAAATAAACGTTTAATTTTATAAGTAAAAAAACACATAAAAAAAAAAAAAAGAATATTATAATAAAACCTTAGATTGTCACACGTTATTTGTATTTTATGATGAAGATATTTGCAGATATATACACTTGTTGAGGGATTTGGGGGGGGCTAAGCCCCCCACGAGTCTTTACATGTCTGCCTTTAGCTCTCCAAAAAATTTGACCTACCTACGCTTATGAATACATCACTATACATCAGCATGGCCTTTCAGTTTCTCAGAATCTCCCTTTTGTTGGTTTTTTCTTTGATTTTCTCAGCCATGTTCAATACTTTGGTCAGCTGTTGATATTCCTCGGCAATGAACGCCAATTGAGTTTCTATGTCCGGTATTTTGTTGGGTACAGATTTTTTTACCCGCCGACACATTTGCTTATAGATATTCCACACAGATGCGGCCACCTGTAATGTAATATAGACACTCAGGACGATACCAATAAAATTCGTATTTCACGATGTTATATAGGTATCATATTTTAGAACACTTTTAAATATTCATATTACGTACCAAATCACCCTCGATTTTCTTTTCTTTGGCAACGTTTTCGATCTTGCGATAAGCCAGGTCAGTCTTGATCATCTCGTCTTTCATTTTCCCCAATGATTCAACGACATCAGCCATTTCGACAGAAACGTGCTCAGCCTCTTCGCTCGTTTCCTGCAGTACATAATGTTGAAGGAAGTTATAATATTTATACATTTTATTACCAGTTGTATCAATATATTATGCATAAGGCATACTCGTTAAAATATGCGAGTTGCGAGTATATGTGATAGTAATAAATTACGCATGTATAAATTGTATAGTAATATAATAATAATATAGTTTAGGTACTGACTATACTAGTATCGTTAAATATAACTAATACCTTTGAACGTCTAAACACGTCCGTTGTTAACCGTTTCAAATCCGCAGTCTTCTTTTCGTGTTTTTGAGCTAATTCTTTCCGTATATTGGTCAAGTTTTCGTATCTCTTTATAACGTCATCTATGTTTCTAAACTCTTTTGACTCCTCCACAACTTTTTCGAGGAAATCCTAGGAAACCAAAATAAAAACAAATGTATGTATAGGTACTTACACTTTATAGGCTACAAAAACAATAAAGATATAGCTCTGGAGGTTAAATTATTATGATGGGTCGCTCGAGGACCAAGGGTACTTATAAATTAAACTCGATTGTTGTGCGCCCACAAATCAACAACGAAATACTCAAAATTATAAAGTAGTAAAACCTAATTTGTATTTAGTTTATTTACTTCGAATGGCTTCAACTCATCCACGCTACGTTGCATCCCTTCGGCGGCCTCTTCGAGCTTTAATATTGACTGCTGCATCGGTAAGGTTTGCTGTTCGTAGCGTTTCGTTTCTTCGTTGTCTTCGTTTGTCTTCCTCGTGAGTATTTCACATTTCGATTCGTTTTCCTACGTAGGTATAAATAACTTTATAATAGTATATGACTTTTAAATAATCGTGAGCACGAGTGTGTGTGTGTTTTTTAATTATTATTCATTAACTATTATACCTATTAAGTTATTATTATTTCACAATATTATACCTACTTATTAACTTATAAGTCATTAGTTATTAACTATCATTATATTATGTATAAGCTAGATACAACTGGAAATAATTTTAAATAATAATTTAATATTAGCTTTTCATTTTATATTATATATTTATATATGTTACGGGCGAAGTGGAAAATTCTGACAATGTATACAATGCCCGGGCATTGTATACAATGTCTGAGGGATATTGGGCAATGTAAATTGTGAAGTATTTATACAAATAATCTGCATAATATATTATGTTTTTCAGGGCCGGCTCAAGCAAAAATAGTGCACTAGGCAAAACCTAAATTTGCCGCCTCTAAAAAAATTTGAGCTCTAATTTAAACTTAGCCCCTCCCCCTATTTTTTATGTGACATAAACACCTACATGAAAATTTTTTTTTATTTTTTTATTTTAAAGGAATAACAACTAGTGTTGGGACTATTGGGTTATTTTTATATATTTTTTATATTAATGTCATATTTGTACAGTTATATAATATAACTGATAATATAAATTCATTAGGTAGGTACACATATTTACATTTTAAGAATTCATAATAATATATTCAAATATTTATTGCTTTATAAAATATTTTTCACTTTTAACCTTACAAATAATTAAACCTTTGTCATAATTTTAAGAAATAAAAATTATAATAATAATATTGATAAAATAAAATAAAACAAACTTAATTTTATTTAAAATTGACTTTTCTTGCTTTTAGTGAAGCAAAGCTCTGTATAAGTTCATCCATGTCTAATTCTTCAGCAATTTCACTTTCAATAGATAGAGTGGCTAATCCTACTAATTGGTCTTGAGATATATTTGTTCGCAAATAATTTTTTAATATTTTAAGTTTTGAGAAACTCCTCTCGGCTGTTGCAGCAGTTACAGGTAAAGTCAATAGAATCCTTAATTTTGTCCAGCCATAATTTTAATAAGTGATATTATACGATTAATAACAGCTTTCCAGTGTTCAGTTTCCGCCCTAATAATCACCTGGTTAACATCATCTATAGTTTTTCCCATTTTCACCCTTATTTCTAATTCTTTCCAATTTAGTAATGCATTTTTATGATAAGGCGAATTTTCGTGATTTTTGAGAATATTTCCTATATTTTTCCAATCTCGATTACCATGTGTAGCAAGAGAAA
>NW_019104228.1:58176-107782 GCF_001856785.1 Myzus persicae
TTAAATAAATAAATGTTTATTTAAGCACTGCACAATATAAACTGAGTGACATAGTAATATATAATATATTAATATTATTTTTTTTTCTTATAAAGTATAAATAGTTATATGTTACGTCTATCCTTTGGTTAAACACTAATGACATTTTGTGAATGTACTATATATTCCAATAACGAAACCGATAAATATCTTATCGCATATAATTTTGGTACGTACAGTTTTACTTTAGTTGTAATATACTGTCACTCAGTTTATATTGTGCAGTGCTTAAATAAATATTTATTTATTTAAATAAAATAAATAATTTAATTTAATTTAATTTTAATTTTAATTAATTAGTATAAATAGTATAGTAATTTATTGTAAAAAAAATAAAAACAATATTAATATACATATAATATATTATGTTATATTGATGATTATTTAATTATGTATAATAATGTAATATAAATAATTTACAATAAAAACATAATATATTATGCAGATTATTTGTATAAATACTTCACAATTTACATTGCCCAATATCCCTCAGACATTGTATACAATGCCCGGGCATTGTATACATTGTCAGAATTTTCCACTTCGCCCGTAACATATACACAATTTAGATACTTCCATCATACCAAAGAAAACTGTTCGTGTCTCAACTCTTCTTCACGTAGTTCTTTAAGCTTCTGCTCTAGATCTTTCCACTTTTCCTTCATCTCCCGGTCAAACGCTTTTTTTTCTTTGCGCTTGATTTCTAGGCGGGTTTTTGCAGCGTCTCGCTCTCGAATAGCTATTATTAGTTCGTTGTCAAGCGTCTTCGGTAGTGTATCCCATTCTGGAAATTTTCTATAATAGTTCAATACACCATAATATTAAACACTAATTATTTAACTATTAATTTTAAGTTAAAAATAATTATAATTAATGAAATACATTTACTCAAAACAACTAATAATAAAACATCATAATATGGACATAATCACATATTACACCCCATGACCCCATGTTTAAAGCTAAAAACGACTTAATTCCTCTGGTCACATTTAAATATTTAAATAGTATACATCAATTGAATACCTATAGTTAAACTTATCACATGTTCGCTATACTTTATTTAATATTGTTTTGTACTCATGTGCACACTGCACACCAATTCACGCTAATGCCAAACTAAAATTTAAGTAAGTAGATCAAGCCTCACTGGCAAAAACTCTTACACTCCACGAAATAGGCACAGATTTCAAATTTTTATGAAAGACGAAGGCTTTATGTATAAGTCGTATCATACCCCCATTTTAACTCTATTTTCAGTAGTATTTGTAAATTTTTATAAACGTGTATAGTGTATGCAGTATACGTCTAAGTATTATAAGTGATAACTTTTGTGGACTAACTTGATAAAATTGTTTGACTCAGCTTTAACTTGCATATATATGTTCACTGCTTTAACGCAATCAGCTTCAATGTTTATCATCTTCTTCGGCTTGATTTTAGGATCTTGCATTTTAAATAACCGTTTATTATTAACACAGTTTAAAATAATTAATTAATTTATCTGATTGATTTTTAAATTAAATTAAAATATAATTCTTGGAAATCAATTGCAATTTGAAGTAGGAATTTACTATTTTGTACTTCATAATGGAGGTTTATTTTCAGAGCATAATTTCGTTGTAGGCTAGTAAAAGACGTGGTCTCCTAGCAACACATTATTATATAATCGATGATTTAATAATATAGTTAATTTTAACTATATACTTGTATCAAGAATAATGTAATTATTATTATAAATACAGATTATAGAAATATACTATCAGTATTGGCTCGTAAACACGATTACATTTTCATATTCTTACCTAAACAATAATTAATAATTAATAATATTTAAAAAAATTATTAGGTATGTCGTATGTCGTATGTGAAGGTATTATTGAGGCAGTTGACGAACTAAATAATACAACGCTCAATGCTCATAGACAAAAACATATACATCACAATATAAAGTAACGGAGCAAGCCCAAAATAGTTTGTACTAGTATTTTAGTAAAATAAGTAGATACCTATGTAGTATGTTTTTAACTTATTTAAAATGCACTTCAAGAACTCTAAATACACAAACTTTTTTTAAGGAGTTCTATATAGGCATTAGTACAAGCATGTGGGGGCAAGGTTAATGATAACCGGATAATTTCTAGCACATACAAATTACAGCAGCTGTTTAACAAATATGTTATGTTATCTAAAATATAAGGGCTTTCGAATTTTCAACCAAAACATTTACAATATATTACGAGATCTCGTAGAATAGACTACTACAGGCGCGTCATGGAGTGTCTCTTGACGAGGATTTCCAATTTCCATGGTCACCACCCCATAATCGAAGTCGTGGTTTTTTGGTCACTTACCCACTTGAACGGTCGAACATTGTAAGTGTGAAAAGCGGATACTTTGTACTACTTTATGCAGTATACAAATGATACACATAAAATATAGGTAGAGCTATAGGTTTTTTAGGTTTTATAAAAGTCTGAAATTCTGACCACATTTATATTCAATGGGTATATAATTATATTATAGCACCAATTATTTTTTTTTATTATTCAACCTGTAAACATAAAAAAAAACTTTGATTGTATTGACCTATTTATATTATAAAAATGTTTGTTAGACTTTTTATAATATCATACAATTATAATATTTATTAAATGTATTATAGCATCAGGTAGGTAATGTTTGTTTAATTGTTTGTTACCAGCTAACTTCAAAGACTATGTCTTCAGCATTTAAAATCGCTTCATGGTAAACGAGCACATTTTTTTTTTACTGATCATTATTTAATAATATGACATCTGCATAATATTCATTTATTAGTACCTATAACCTATTTACAAATTTACATATTTTTTTGGTTTAATAGTTATTTATTTTTTTAATTTCTAAATAATTAGTCTAAACATATATACATATAAATCTATTTGTCACATACCTACCAGATACCTACTGACATTAATTTGTGGTCCCGAAATTTCGATCAGTTGATCGGTTTAAGCTTTCCATTAATTGTCAACGAGGAAAGAAAAAGGAATTTGTTTTTGGGTGGAGGCCAACAATTATTATTTATTTTAATATAATATAACATTTACCTTATGTTGGACAGACAAGAAAATCGTCTACATATTTCGTCTTTGAAAAAATATTAAATACCTATACATGGAACATATAGGTATATATATAAGTTATTACCACAGATTAAATAAAATTTATTTAATCTGTGTCATTACCTCGTAGCATAGATTAAATAATAAATATACTAGTATATTAAATCTATGCTCGTAGACACTATAGGCAAATCGCTGAGAAATTTCTAGAAAACCAGGTACACTCGCAGAGAAACTTCTAGAATCTCCCAGAAATCTGCTATGGAGGTACGCCGAAATGGTTGTAACCATACAAAACACTCCGTAGAGAGTTTTAGATACATTAAACGGTTGATAACCCGACTGATAACGAGTAACGAGCTTATTGCGACACATTCGAGTTCGACATCGATACAGAGAGCAACAACAATACGGCTCGGATTTTGGTAAACAATCATCAGTTTTTGTTATCTTATTCGCTTAATTTTCTATTCCTACTGGAACTTTAAATTCCAGCTATCGACTTTCGACGGAGACTTAATGTTTCCACTGTTTCCAGTGCCGACCGTGACTGGACATCGGACGACGAAACGTCTTGTTGTCGGCAAGACATCGACGGAAACAGCTGCTACTCGTTGCCGGCAGTCTTGAATACCGAACTCGCGTCGACAAAAACGACACGGCTAAGTCGAAAAAGACGACGGCGGTGGTTTCCAGAAACGCGAACTTCCCCGTCCAAGTGCCGCCGTCAAGACAGTTTGTCGATCGCTATTATTTGTGCCGTCGACACCGCCGCGAATCACGTTTCGCTCCTTATCCTCTGCCGCCGCTGCAAAGTCCCGTAGGTCCGGCGACGGTCGCTACCGACATGTTCAAACGTGCGTTTCCGTCTTCCGACGCGATGGCCACCAACCAGCCCGTCGCAGCTGCCGGATCCATCCCGACGCCGCCGCCGCCGGCCAACGTCCCGTACGCTCTGCAGTTTGGCCACCAACAGCCGTCCGGCTTCACGACTTTCACGCCAGACTACCAACATTTCCCGTACACCTTCTCGTCGATCACACCGCCCGCGTATAGCTGGGCCAACACCAACAGCACGCACGTCATGAAGTGCGTAACCGTCACCACAACAGTTTGTTGTAGCAATGACCAAACGTTGTCTAGCTGCCGACTTTATATTATATTAAATATCATTTCAGGTTCACAGGATCAAGTAATCCACAGCCTTTGGACACGTCCACATACCATCCCAACAATTTTGGGTCTGTGCCGAAACGCAAAATCGATTTGGACGCTGAGTAAGTATTTTATCAAATTTTGTTTGCATGACCCAGGAACTAAAACTGTTGCCATTTCCTAAAATCCTCTCACTAACTTTATTATACAGTATTATATATATTTTATATTTATATGTATTTTCCATTGTGTGACAGAAAGTTGTGTATTCATGTAAATCTTGCACACAATATGTTTGAAATTACAAGGGGCAATAATATTTTTCAGACTTCCACAGCCACCCAAAATGCGCATTACTGAAGAAAAAGTATCTGCAAGTTTACGAGACATGCACATCAGTAGTGAGTTCAAGCCTCATAATTACTGCGTCAGCAGTGCCGTCAGTGAAATGGATGTGAGTTGTTTGAGTTATGTAATGTGAACTGTTAAAAACTTTTTTTCTCTTAGATTGTGGAGAATCCTAGTCTCATAGAGACTGCCAACATTTCTGAAATTGCCAAAACAGATTCTCAGACCACATTAGTCATGTGTGAAGAGTTGCGTAAACTTCACAAAATCGATTCCATCATACCTCAACCACTACTTAAAGTGTATGTAGATATATTTATAAAAGTTATGTAAATTTCTGTCATCAAAATGTATTTCTGTTGTACTTTAGAGAAAGACCAACCAACGCACTGGTTGTGTGGAACAATAAGCCTTTAATGGAATTAGTCCGTTCTTTATCTCCCTACCAGGAACCCAAATCGACTGTTGTGATAACCGAGATCACTGATGAAGAAGAAAACGAAATAAACAACAGAGAAGTAATGTGTGTTGAAGAAAATAAGTAAGTTTCATCTTTCGATAAATATTTTACATTTTTCTGTACACATTTTAATTTTTTAAATAACATCAACTGTAAAAGTCTACCAGGTATGTGCAAAAAATAAAATCAAATAAATACTATGATATTTCAGTTTTTTTATATTTAAAACTCAATTACACTGTCAAAACGAACAACACAAAACAGTTGTTAGTTTGGTGGTGTACCTTTTGTCTTTTTACAATAAGTTACTATAAAAACATAATAAGTATTACATTAATCATAATATTACAAAGCCACTATCATATTTCAATATTTTTGTACCAATGATCTGGAGTAAAATATTTGATTTGTGCAGGCTGAGCCCAACAAACACAAAGAATATAAATTATAAAAATTATTTATTAATCTAATTTTTTTTTTATAATGTAATACGTATAATAATTTTAAATACAAACAAAAATGTTGCAGTTGCGTTGCCTTTGAAGATGTTAACATGGAGCTATGATGGGACCTTGATCTGGGTCTGACTCACGGTAGGCGAGTTAACTTACTGCCAAATAAATAACATTTGAAAAAAAACAAACAATTAATATAAGTTTTAAATGTATTATTTTTTAATTTTAAATAGTTGTAAGAAGAAAACATCTTTTTTTGTTATTCTGTGTGATAATATTATATACTGTAAACAAACATTTTATATTGTAAGATTAATTATTCATTTTAATATATGTACATATATATGTATATTTTTTCGAGACAAGTTATCCTAAACAAAAATGAATGCGTGAAATGTTAAGCAGAAAAACGTGTTAGTTAACATAATATATGCAAGGCAATGGTTAAATTGGTATTGTTATTTTTGATTCTTTATCCTTCTAAATACACTTCAAAAGTATTGTTATGAAGAAGAAAACAGTGGCGTATGCAAAAACCTTTTGTTCATAGTGTTTTAAGTACCAGGAAGAACCAATCAAATTAGTAAACCTTTTTTTTTATTATTTTAATGTTAAGAATGATGTTTTTGTTCTATATTTGTGATGGTAGCATAACAATTTGATTAATGGTTATGTGCCAAATCAAGTTGACACTTTTTAAGCACAGATAAAATCATAATTTAAACTTTATTGACTGATAAAATAATTAAATAAATAATAGTAAACCAAAACTTTTGGTAACAGCTTAATTATAACCTATTAAGATTGGTTAAAAAAGTTTTGACAATTAAAATTAAAAACTTTATCCATAACAGTTGCGGTTGTCAATGGAACAATAAAAATGTATATTAATACCCATAAATAGCATTACTTCAAATAAATTATGTAATAAAAACAAATGGTTGATGTTAATTGAAAACCATTATTTAGCCTTTTCTCATATTATGAATATCATTTTAAAATAACAATTATATAGATAAATATGAGTAGAATTTAGCAAAGGTAAATAAATGAACTCTAGTGTTTCATACTTACAATTAGTGTTATAAACTTAATCCAAATTTTTTGTTAACGCTACTTAAATCATGATCTAGTAAATAATATTATAAAATTAAAGAACATTTTTAAATTTTTAACAGAGGTCTTAATACAATTATATAATAATAGAAAATAATTTTTGTTTTCAATGAAACAACATTAAAATATAATAATTTTTTTTTAAATTACAACTTAGAATTAAGTTTTGATGTTTGCACTTGTAACACAATCACACAACTCGTACAAAAATCCAAACGCTATGTAACTCCAGACACTATTGTCATACGCCACTTATGTTAGTATCATGGTGGGGGGATTTTCTTATTACTTACTATTTAAAATACTTAATAATGATCTTATTACCATCCTGGTGTGGTGTTGGCCAGTCGTCGCATTCGCCTGGAATATATACAATTACTGGTATTAGCATTGAGTAATTAGCAGATTTATTTAGGTAAAAATTAAAAATGAAGTAGTTATTAGGTTCTCTTGCCTAGTGTTCCTGTCTTGATCTCTAATCTTCTTTTCCATTTCTGCATCTGTCAATGTCTCCAGGAATGGACTCCATTGGTCGGCATCTGATGGTGGTCTAAATGGAGTCTCAACGACTGACAATGGTGCCTCACTAACAAAACACCATTTTATAAATATCACATCTCAGATTAAGTAGTATAATATAATTTAAAAGGTTTACCTGAAAGCGTAGGTACGCTGGTGCCAGCTTAATTGCCCTCTAATGGAATATGCAATGGCAGTTACAAATTCTCCACCAAGCCCTAGTTCAGCACATAGTTTCATGGCAAACTGTTCAGGGGAATTATCTTTTTCACCCATGTCCCATTCAACTTGATCCACTAATGATGTATTACCTACATGAATGTTTAACTGAAATACAGAAAATATCAACATTCCACGTCTGTGATTAAAACTAAAAATAAATATAAATTATATATACCTTGATAATAACTCTTTGGTCATGTTGGTCATCTAAAATATTATCATTATTAAATGCTTCAATTTGCTGACGTATAGATTGTGCGATGGCTGGTACAAATGGTAAAGGGTTTAAATCTAAATCGTCACATAGCACTTCAGCAAACTGCTCTGGAGTTATTAAACTTTCTGTTAACAATGATAAATTTAAATTATGGGCCCATCAACAACAATAATACATTTTAATTGATTTACATACCATTTTTGTTCCAGGTAAATGTATCCCTCAATTTTTGTCCTTCAATTTCCATATCAAGTCTGATTGGAACCAACAATTCAGAAAAGTTGGCATTCTCGTGAATGTTTGCTGGATCGGTATCATCATAACTAAAAATGAATTATTATTAATATAATTTTTTATTATTACTAATAACTAAACATCATACTAACTAATATCAAGAAAAATACTCACCATAATGGGAAAGTCCTGACTTTTTTTTGTATAATCCTATTACGGTTAATAGGTGTAGCCTGAGGAACCGCGTCCAAATGTGAACTATTTGGTAATGATGGAACCCATGGAACTGATTTTTTTCCTTTGGATTCTCTATAATCACAAAATAGATTTAATCATTACTTTTTAGTTATATTACTTAAGACATATATAATTTTACTATTAAATAGAATTTATAATTTAAATAGATATAATGAATACATTAAAGTACTAAAACATATTCTATTTCCTAGGCAAATGTGTTATTTTTAAGGAGTTGTGTTTAGGCAATTTTTTCGTCCCTTGTGGTCACTGATCATCTTTGTATGGTTAGTAAATGATCATTATTTATTAGTGTGTTTAAACTCCCCAACTGTCATCCGCATCATATCCAATACATATTACACATGCGCTTGCACATGTAATTTAGTCATTAAATCAAAACATTCAAAACCAATTTATGAACATGAAATAGCTACACCTCCTGACGAAAATGTCTATGTACTTACAAGGTTTCATTAAAAAAATGTAAAAAACGTTTGAATGCATACACAAGATTACTCAAGATTATAAGATATGTTTGGAACATTTTTTCAATTTTAGCAAAATTCTTCATAAAAATAAACATTTTAAATTGTACCAATACATTTTTCAATTATTTATAATAAATACCATTAAAGATAATTAAATTATGGACCCACAGATATACAATCTATTTATAGTAAAATAAATTACTTTAATAATAACAATATATTATATATTTCATATATTGAATATAATAAAATATACTAAGTAATATAGGCTGATAGACTTTGCTCAGAATCGTTTTTCGTACACAATGATTTTAAATCACTAGAAGTACCTAAATTGTTTTATTAACTTAGATTGTTTTGATGAAAAATTGACTGGGTTTGTCAGGGACTTGAGATGCATATACAGTAGTATCATTTCAGTATTTAATGATAGAGGACAAAAGTTTTGATCAGCTCCCATTATTTTGCTTACAAATATTCTCTTACTTCCATTTTTTTTTATACCAACAGTTCTTATCTTACATAATTTGACATTGTCTCAGAGGCAAAAATAGCTTAATTGCATTACCTACAAAAAACGGGTGGGGGCTAAATGAATATACTTACTTTAGCAAATGTTTTTTAGAGCGGTCGAAAATTTAATTTCTATAAAAAATAAACACAATTGCTAGTGTAACTAAAAAAGTGGAAACTATTAAATAACATCAGTTCCTATTTTAAAAATCACAGTTAAATTTAAGAGTGGTTGTTTTGTTTTTAGAATTTTTATTGTATCAGTTGATACTTGGTATAATAATATTATACTAGTGAAAAAATGAAAAAGTAATTTAAGAAATAAAATGATATGGAATAGTAATATATTATTGCAGTTGCATATGCCTATATTTACATGAGTACATTTAAATTTTCTCAAAATTATAAAAATTGCCATGTTTTTTCACAAACGACTGGCCTTTGAGCCGTTTTTAAAATCAAACAGAAGAAAATGCCCACTTTGGCCAACCCTCAACATTAATGACGCCGCTGTGCTTAATGAGATATGTACATACATATTAAAACAATTTTGGATTGATAGCTGTTTTTACAATTATTTTGACATAATAAAACAATTTACACCATTTCGCTGTTTGATATTTCTGAAAAAAATTTGAAATGAAATCCATACTTTTAAATTTAGAGGACATTTTTAGGGTTTATATTATATTTAATGAGTTGATGCAGCTGAACAGGGATAAAAAATCTGGACAACTTATCCAGTACAGAATTGTAGAAAAAACATATTTCATATATTAAAGCATATTATGAAAATGATAGAATATTCAATCTATATTTCATACTTAATAAATTGTATTATTTGTTTATAAAAAAAACATATTTGTTTATATCTCCTCGAGTTGAAAATATTTTTTCACATGAAAAGAAGTTATTAATTTAAAAATGCTAGAAATTGTTCAATAGTTTATTTCTAATTCAATTAAAATTGTTTAATTTGTTTTAATGTTTGAAGTGTGAATGTATCAAATAATTTACTCTCAAATTTACCAAAGAAAAGGTACCTTGCAATAATGGTTTTCATGTTTCAGCATATTATTACATGATGTGAAATCAATAGATCAGTATTTCCCAAAAGGTGTGCCTTGAAAACTCGAATTTTTTAATTTTGACAAATGAAATTATGTAAAAACAAGTCTACATAAAAAAAGCATATTTTCAGTATATTTTACTGATTTGAGGATTATTAAGAGAATATTTTTAAGGTTTTTTGTAAAGTATATTAGACTCATACTTCAAACCTTTAAGAATACAATAAATCTGCATTTCACTTATGAAACTGAAATCATCTTTACAATTTATGTATACCATGAAATATTTAGGAAAAGACAGCACATTACAATTTTTAAAGTAAAATTGAATGATATAGTACATTGATTTTTAATCCTGTATTATATTCAAATTTAGATTCAATACTTTTATTACCTTGTAATTAATGGTTCAGTTGATGTTACAGACACAGCTTTATAACGTTCATCATTACCATCAATGATATCTTCAACTTCAGATGCTCTTAATAGTGACACACTAGAAGCCAGGCAATGCGCACTTAAACCTGGAATCAACATTAAAATGAACATAATTAATACCTGAATAATAATGTTCAGTTTTATCAACATTTGTAATAAAATAATATTAAGATATGCATGATAATTTATAAAATAAGTGTGAAGGAATTATCGAAAAATTTCGCGACCAGATTTTCCCGTGTTAAAAAGAATGATGTTTTTAAATATTTCTAAGACAAGATTTAAGTATCTATATTAAATTAGGTGTTTTAAATCATTTTTGTTGTAATAAAAATCAATAAAATGTCCATAATATACATTAGAGACATATAGATAACAACCAATGCTATCCTAAATAATTTTTATAGATGTATTTATGAGTATATACTAGATATAAACATAATATAAATAATTGACTGTTCGAATTAACCAGATGTTCGAACCAAAAAGATCAGATTAGGGAGATTCAACTACAAGAAGTTAAACAAGATATATTTACAAATAACTACTACAATTTAAGATTACAATCTCAGAAGTGTGATAAAACCGAGGATAAAACAAATACCTAGAATAATATACTAAGGTTCCTAGACACAATTAAAAATTATGTAGAATATTGTTTGTACAACATGGCTTTTGTACAATATTTATTCCTTATTTATCAAAGGAGAAAGGAATATTAAAATGTTGAAAAGAACTTATAAATACAGGTAATCGGCAAGAAGAGTGTTGTTAAAAAACAATTAGGTACTCACCCAAATCGATTAAACGTTTCCTCTCATCATTCGTTATAGTCCTACGAAACATTCCAGGGTAACGTTTGTACAAAGAACCACGGAACAGTCGTAAGTAATTGCCGACCTGAAGTGCAACAAAAAAAAAGAAAGAAATTATAAAAAGAGCAACGAGAATGTGTATTTTAAAACAACACTATGAGAAAAACTTTAGTCTTACCTCGGATCCAATGCAGTAGTATTCTCCATTCTCTTCCACTTGGAAACTGATCGGCTTGTCGCCGTACGTCCGGAGTGCCATTTTCCGCTGGGCTGCAGTCACACGTCAGTTACTGAGAGGTCTGTGGTACCATAAATTTTCCTATCAAACAAACCACTTAGACAGTGCAAAAGTACAAATTTCAATATCCGCGCACAGGACCGTAAAAACAAGGGTTCGAAATTTGAATTCTCTATACTAGTATACTCTGAAATTGTCTTAATTCTCGCTTCTCTGTCCGGACCGGATTGTTTACATGTTTACGATTTGTTCCGTTTGCGCGATTGATTATCACTAATTTTGAGCCTCGGCAGTGCAGCCAGCGTGGAGAGAGACAAAGTATGCGGCCGGGACGAAAACGCACCGTATCGCACTAGTATAGCCATCATCTATCAGTTAACACTTATCTTCGGCAGATGGCGTTATCTAATACGTGGGTCCATGGTTTCAGATAATATTATATTTTTATAATTAATAATAATTAATAATATCTATATTATAATATAAATCATATACGTATATTTTCAAACCGTAAGTGGGCCGATAAATACAAACAATTATAATTTGTAATCAGACATGAGAATGTAAAAAAAGTAGGACAAATTGTAAAATGAAGTTATTAATGAAAAACTTCAACAACTATTTTCTGTATGTGTGAGGGGGAGCTTTAACTATGGACTAGACTCGTACCAAAAAGAATCCTTATTTCAATTAATTTATAAAAACTGGAACTTCACCTGAGGTTAAAGTTTCTTAAAATTGTATACCTGGTTGAAAATTCATACAGACCCACAATAGGGGATACAGCATTACCTATTTAATGTTACAAAATATACTTATTTTTTTGGTTTAATATGAAATTTATGGATAGGTAATGTTTATTATTATTAGTTATTGATTTTTAGGAGGCCTGGTAGACTTTTGAGCAAGCTAAGCCGCCCTGCCTCTAATTTTCACCAATGCCATCTACAAAAACAAAAAAATGATGATATTGCTTTGCTCAAATTTTAAGAATATTTTACAAAGAGGATCTTATAATTAATATCAACAAATATCATAATCGAAAAGTTCTTTATATTGTTGGGTTCCTTTTTTTCTATAGAATCTAATCTCAATTGTGAGTTTTTTTCGCCACCTTGGCAATATAACAAAAAGGTATTTTATGTTAAAACTTAAGATACAATCATGGATGTGCAGACTTATATAGTAGAAGTGGCCACTATTTATTTCACTAAAAACTACTCCTCTTCCCCCCCCCCCCCTAAAAGTATACACACTAAAAAAAATCATAATTAAAACTTACCCAAAACAGAAAATTAAAATGAGTTATATAAATTAAATAAAGCATTTCCCAACTTCTGGAATGTGATGTCATCTTATTGATAATACTTCAAAATTCCAGCAGTTAAGATAGTAAAGACTTTAGGGGATATCCTTTTTTGGACCATATGTTGGTGCCCACCCAAAACAAACAATTTCAGGTTTGGCGATAGCACCACACGCCTATTTATATTATAGTTGGATACATCCTTCATTAGAATAATTAAATTAAAAATAATGTCAATAATTAATTTTCTAACGTATAATTTGATATACTTAAGTTTTATTATTTGTAATTTACAGATTCAAACCATAGTTTGTCGTAGGAAATGTATATAGTACTCATGAGTATGAAAGAGATGTAATACTTAAAGATAAACATAATCCTTTCAAGCTAAAGCAGTGTGACCTAGTTTTCTATGACCTTGGCGTTGATTTCTATTATCAATTTAATCAAACTAGCCATGACTATTTTATCATACAGATACATACCCTTTCAAGCTGTAGCAGTATGCCCTGTTTTCTACGACCTTGGTGTTGATTTTTATAATCAATTTAATCAAAAAACAATATTTAGATTAACTTCCTATGCAGATGTTACGACCACATCTGTACTTATTTTAAATGATTAAAATATACTCCATTCATGTGCAATTAGTTATGTTTTAGGACTTTTTATAATATAATATAGTAAAATATTTAGTTACGGAAAAATCATTGATTTTTCATTAATTTGATTATTGTAAACAGTTTTTAATAGGTAGGTAGCTACTGATTTGTAACATGAGCATATAATATATTTAAGGATTTCTTAAGCATTTTTTCAATAATTTAAGTTAAAAACATCCATAGATTAGCTATGAAAGAGACTTACAGACTTACCTTAGGGTAAGTTACAGGTGGGCAAACACCAACACGTTAGGTATCTTATATTTTAATTTTTAATGTCCTTAACAAATATGAATACACACAATACATGGTGATGGTGTTGGTTGATCAGATACTTCACTTGATATTGTAAGTTTATTAAAACACACTAGAGTATTACAAGTAAATAGTATTAACTAATAAATTTGTCTTACCTTTGTAATTCAAATATGACAACTAATGACATTGCCATATAATTTATGGTTTATTGACGGTATGTGAGTATAAAATAAATGTTGTATTATATAATAAGATAATATAGTAGTTTATTAAATATTTGTATTATTAAACATCAATCAACCTTATGAAATAATATTGAAGCTTGTATCATTATGCTAAAGTACCTACCAAAAATAGTGAATACTATATTGACAACTTAAAAACTGTTAAAAGTTTTCAATAACCAGATTATTTAATATTAATAAATAATAAATACCAAGAGTAAAACTTAGTGTTTGATAGCTTAAGCAGCAGCTTGTTGACTCCATCCTTCACAGCTTTTCAAATTAAAATCCACTAAGTTAGCCAAGAAACATCAATTGTTGATACAGCAAATATATAGGTAATTGAAATAAGTGATAGCCAATAGGTAGGTATCTAACACAATACCTATAGAAGAATGTGGAGTATAGCCGTATAGGACATGTGTGTTGTGTACTTACATCAAACGTCCAATGACACAGTAACTGGTAGACAATTTAGACTTCAATAAATTATTTTATTTCGCACAAGGAAAATAAATCAGGTGAGAATAAAAATAAACAAATTATAATGTATATAACCGTTATAATAACTAGAATAAGTGCTGTTTGCACAAGGAAAAAATAGTTTATAATTTAAATGAAACAAAAAAAAATTTTTTTTACTACCTACATACTTATATGGCCGTATCTCCGGCTCTTCTCTATAATTGACGTGAACTCGTCTTTTGATCTCTGCATTTTGGCAGTAATTACCGTAGATACGGGCGTATGACCTTTAACTCTTCCTCGGTGAGCGATTGAAACAGATCGTCAACAATCGGCTCATTGAACTTCAAATAATGCATGATGTACTCGAATTCGAATTGGAGTTGCGGATCAATCGGTACCGGTGTCGTGGAACCCGTTACGATTGCCAATTCTTGAGCTAGCAGTACTCGACGTTGAATCATTTTTGCTCTTTTGCGAGCCGCCCGTTTTTTAGACCTCACTACTTCGGCGACGCGCATTTTGAGCATTTGGGAGATCTTGTCGCGTTTGATCAGTTCACACTGGTACTGTTTTATCATTTTGAGAGTTTCTTCGAGTTCGCGCACTGAAATACGCATTTTGGTTAGGTTTTTTCGTTAAGGTACTACAAACACAGGTTCACAGAATTTTCTTCACTCCGTCGGAAATGCGGCAATTCGGAAACCACGTGCTAACTCGAACCGATTTACCGAGATGGAGGATGGATGCGAAACACGGACACGGCAAACTAATAGCCGAGTCTGAAAAAGCGTCGAAAAGTTTCAAGCTGTCAATATCGTACTTCGGCCAGTGAGCAGAAAATAGCGAGGCCAAAATGAAGTAAATGAATGCTGAACACGTACAATTTACACTCTACAGTAAACAGTAAATACCTAGCGTCCTAGCATAGTAGCATCTATTAACGGATGGCTAATGCCTAATGCTCATTGCTCGGTACGAAGCCCAACGAGAATCGCCAACGAAAATCGGTTCTTCCATGATAGAAAAAAACTTTTAAAATTTCGCGACACCTGACTTTGCCGTAGTGAAACTCCGTGAGTGGAACCGGTCTTTATTGCAGGCCGGTGTTAAGCTGCTGTCCATGGTCATTAGTCAAGCGTAAGATCAACTTGTTGTCTCGCTGGACGGAGCGTACCTTTGAATTTTAATACCACATTATGTCATAATATTGTTACCATTTAGAACAATTCTTATTTCTATTTGCCGGAACGATGTAGAAAAGATACATCGTCCTAATTACTACGAATATTTTGATATATAGTATAAGGATTTAAAAATACCACTGTAATAATCGATCTGTATTCTGTGCTATTACGCGTAGGCGACAACCACTACTTGACTCTATTGACCATTATCTGTCACTAAACGGTGTTATGACAATTAATTAGATTAATCCATAGAAAATTTAGTCTTGTTCTCATAATCTCATTTCTTATTTAATAATTGAGTGATGACTATTAATGAGTAAGTCATATGATGAAATTATATTTTGTCGTAATGTCATGTGAGTAAATAATAGGTATTGCCATTTGCCGTTTGAAATTTTCAACAAGCGTTTTAAATTTTTTACATAATAGTATAATTGTGCTATGGATGACTTATTGTGTATTTCTATGGTTAAACAATAAACAAGTACGTGGCGATGACAGTGACTATTATTATAGTGAGTAAGTACGACATAATATTTTGATCTTGATCGTTATTTACTGTTGACGGTCAGTTAATAATATAATCAATTATAATTTTAAGCATTCATTTGAGTTGGAAATTTGTTTGAAAAAATTAAGCATTTAAATTTTGAACAACTTTTTTTGAAAGTACCGTCAAATTAAGCATGTCAAACTCACAATTTGAAATAAAAGAATCACTTGAGAAGTAAAATGCATTTATGCCTTCAGTTTGTAGTTGTGTAAATTGTAATTTATTGTATTGGATGAAAATACATATTATTAGTCTTAGGTTATAACAATTAGGTACCCACCTATATTCTATATTCTAGGTTTTGTATTATTAATAATAATTAATATTTCATAATATTATACGAGATATTATATTACCTTGGTATACGTACCAAGGCTTGGCATTAACGAGTTAAAAAGTTAAAGTAGGTACTTAACTAGTTACTCTAGGATTTTTATTAACTTAATAAATTTATTTTTAAATTATCAAATTTATTTTTCATTTTAAGTAGTAAGTTAAGTAAATTTGTTTTGTTTTTATTGTAATACATTTTACTATTTCAGTCTATTTCGTTTTCACAACAAAAACTATTTATCGCGAATAATTGTTTTAAGTTAAAAATTTTATATTTTTCCAATCTTACCCATTAGATTCTTCTTTATTTTAGAAATGAAAAACTTCTATGAAAGACATACTATATGGAAATACTGCATAAAGCATTTTAGAGTTATATAAAAAAAATTAACTTTTAACTTTTTGCTATTAACACATATTGACTTACCTAACTGAGTTAAAAAAAATCATTAACTTGCCCTGCCTTGGTACCTAGTACCTGTATCATTGTTCCAGACAATCCTAATTTCTAGTTGCACACAACTTTATCATCATAATCCACAGACTCACAGAGTCCCATACTTTTGTAGTCCTGCTTCACATTTAATTATTGTATTATGTATATAATTATTAGTTGAAATTAAGATATTTATTTTGTATAATATTAAGAATTTTCTCTTAAAAAACATCTGACCATGGGGAGACATTTTTTATACTTATAAATTTTTCAACACTTCTTCAAAATCTATATTATATTATATATGTATTTTTTTTATTGTAACTTATAGTTATAAACAAAAGCTTCTTAATTATCTTTGTTTTACAAATTTTCAAACAAGTCTTAGTGACTCAAAGTTGAAAATGAGCAATTGCAAACCACCTAGGTAGTTTAAATTAAATAAATAGTTGATTAAGTGCAGTATAAAATACTCAAGAAATTTAAATAGTAGTTTAAAGCATCATGTAAGTTGAAAGAAGCATACAAAATATTGTATTCAAATGTTAATTGTTGATAAATTACTAATTCAATGAAATTGAACACTCCATTAAATTATTTAAACAGCCAACAGCAGTTTTTACTTTGGTAGGTACTGTTTTCTTCGCGAGAATTCTTGTAAACGTTAGTTTCATAAATATTGACTATATTTTATTGGTTGTTTTCATTGTCATCAACATTTCAACTGTCCATTTATTATTATTAGCTTAAAGCAAAATTTAAGCTCTGATTGTAAACCATCCATTGTTATATCTATGTTAATTTTTAAAGTTTTAAACAAGAGTGAGCAAAAGCATAATAATATTATATAGAATTTTCTGCATATACATTTAACTACTTAAATAAGTAGGATAAATGTACCAAATTTAAATATATTTAGTACAAGAATGTGTTTTACAGTAAAAATTATTATGCCCTATAGAGTAGTCGGATTCCATTATTTTTTTTAAATATTAATAAGAAAACATTTTGTACAACCTACAAAATGTTTTCTTATTAATATTATAGAAGCTGAATAATGCATAATATTTGTTATTCTTCAAACGTATTTTCCCAAGCCTTTTTAAAGTTAAATGAAAATTGGGGCTTTGACCCGACCTAAAAAAAATTCTCATCTTTTAATTAATAAATAAATAATCAAAATTTGACTTATAAATAAGTTGTAATTTTTTCCAGTAATGTTATTTTTGTTGATATAATTCACCGCATAACCTAAAACCTATATAATTTCCCCTAATTAGGTATCGGGCAGTAGATTAGTGGTTAATTATTATAATTAAGGTGGCAACTAAAACATAGAAATATAATTTTAAAATTATTAAAATTCAATTTTTAAAGCTGAAATTGATAAGAAAAAAAGTAAAAACTATTTATAAAGCACTGTGTCTCAAGAAAAATTTACCAACTTAGCTTTACCTAACGGGTATCTTTAATAGAAACATGTTGCTGACCAACTAAAATATAACAATGTTATTGACAAGTTTGCCGATTTAAAAAGTAGGAAGGTTAATTTATCATTTTTACAATATCGTTTACTATATTTATCGACTTATTTTATTAATATGATTACCCATTAAGTTTAAGTAAATGATGTTGTTTTATTTACTATTTATATACTTAATTTAAGTTAAACATTAATTAATTAACCACAAGAAACTGTTTTAATAATATATTTATTTTTTATATTGAAGTGAAGTGAATATAACATTTTTCATTTATTTATGATATAATAATGTGTTTCTTATCACGTGTATGATAATGATAATTGATAATAATAATATGATAATGTAAGTAAGTTAAGTATACAACACCTCCCCTTTCAAAAACAATTTAACAATTTAAATATAATAACATAGTTAACCTTTTACACGAATACAACGTAAATTTGTATATAGGTATTTTACTTAATAATATTTTTTTTATGATGTTTAGGTACTTAATATACACAT
This sequence comes from Myzus persicae, assembly GCF_001856785.1. Lineage (NCBI taxonomy): Eukaryota > Metazoa > Arthropoda > Insecta > Hemiptera > Aphididae > Myzus > Myzus persicae. The sequence continues at coordinate 77,266 of NW_019104228.1, forward strand.
ATAAAGTTTAATAAAAATTTAAAAATTAATTAATAAATTTCAATACAATAAAGAATAAACAACATTTTAGTTTGAGCTTAGATCTATTACATGAATAAATAAATATTGTCATCAATAGCTATATCTTATTACTATTTTTACTTTACGACTTCTTCTAGTTCTAGTTATATTTTCCTCATCTCTAGCTTTAGTTTTAGTATCCTCATCTTCAGTTTTAGTTATATTATCCTCATCATCAAAGATCAAACTCATTCAACCCATCATAGTTCTTAATTTTCTTAATAAATTTAGTGTTTTGTATCACCAACCTACCGTTTTTGTTTTTTATAATATAAGATCTCGGAAAATCTGTTTTTTTTTATAATGACAGCTAGTAACCATTTATTTTTAAATGTCTTGTACAAAAACTTTTTCACCTTTTTCTTCTTTACCCGCACTTTTATTATAAAATTGTAACTGTTTATCTTTAATTTTAATGATTTCTTTTGTATAATCAATTACTTTAGGCCTCAATTAGTTTTCATTAAAATTATTGATTAATGTTCTCAAATTTCTACTTTGAAACATTTAAGCCTGCTCCTAAGGTGTTTCTGTAATTTATAAGGTATAATCTAAGATTGTCTCTTTCGGCTCTTTCTTCACATACTTTATTTAACATATTTTTAGCAATACCTACTGCTTTTTCTGCTAGCTCATCACTTTGATGGTAATGAGGACTGCATATTACTAAAACAATATCCCAGTTTTTTAAAAATGTCTTGAACTCCAAACTGTTAAAAGGATTATTATCAGCTACTAACATTTTAGGTATTCCGAATCTACTAAATACCTTCTTTAATTTCTCTATTACTTCACTATTAGTTTTTCTTTTAAGTTTCAATACCTCTAGCCACCTTGAGTAAAAGCCTATTAAAATTAGATAAGTTTTCCCTAAACACTCTGCAATATCTATGCCTACTTTATACAGTGCTGGGTAAGTTATGTTTTAAAAGTAACTAAGCTACGTTACAAGTTAGAAAATAAAATAGGTAACTAGATTACTTGTTAGTTACTCAAGTACAAAAGTAATGCATAACATTACATCTTTACTGAAAAATAACTAGTTACAATGATGTTACTCTTATGTTAAATGAGTAATAATATAATTATGAATTGTTGAAAAAAGCTCTGGCCTACTAATAGTTATTAGCGGTAATCCGTACAACTGTCTGTCAGTATTTGATATACATATTTTATCAAGTGATTTAGAAATAAATAAGCTAATAAACTATAAGAATTGGTGCCTGTATAGGCATTAGGCTGTAATCGATGTGTTTATAATCAGTTAAATTGAAAATCACAGAATTGTTTATTTATATATAATTATATTAGATTATACTGGAAAAATGTTGTAATTACATACTACTTAAATTATTAGTATAATTACATTTTCTAATGCAGATTCGAGGGGAAGAACTGCCCCGTGAAGTAGCACCACGATGTATCCTACTCCCAAAAAAAAGTTAAATTTATTTTGTAATGCATTCTTCTGCTGAGTTACTTCTAAATAATTAACGTAGTTACTTTTGTGTTACCAAAAAATAATAATAACGAAGTTACCATAAAGTTACTGAAAAATTGTAACTTTGTTACAGTAACGAGTAACGCACGTTAAGTTACTTCCCAACACTGATTTTATAAAATGGTATCTCAGGTATATCATGACTTTTCATAGGTTCCTTTATTTTAGATTTACTAAATTTTAAACATATTTTAGGGCCCAATTTGATTTTCAATTTCTGTTTTTATACTTGGGCAATAAAATAGCTGATTTGCTTTTTTCACTGTTTTAGTCATTCCGAGATGGAACTTATCTATCACATATTTTCTCAATACCATAGGTACCATTAACTATTAAGCGCATTCTACAATATAACAATTCTTTTTCTAACATAATCTCATTTCTTAATTTATAAAAATGTTTTTGTTCCTCTCTTGATGTAAATTTTTTAGGCCACCTATTTTTAAAATAACTATAAACTTGACTTAAAACATCATCATTTGATGTAAGCAACCTGAATTAATTGTCCTTATTATTTTCAAATTTAATTTTAAGTTCATTCAACGGATGTACAGTATCTTTCATTATTTCATCACTTTTCTCTTATCTTTTGATATAATTGTAATTGAGGAAATCTGCAACGTACATGTACTTTCCAGGCAGATATTCTAAATGTATATTATATATCAACAATATATTAAATAATGAAATTTGGTACATGCAAAAATTATAGCATTTCCTTCTCTACTTGAGCAAAATTTATTCTAGAGTCACCTCAGACATCTCGATGCATAATGAACAGGTTTTTTTTTTGGAATATGCAACATCGTAATAAGTATACAACAGATGTGTTGTGATATTAATTTATTTACTTATTCATATTGTTGTAGGTACAATGTATATAAGCTAAGGCTATATTTTTAAGTCTATTTGGACTTTTGCCCCATTATAAAGGGGCACCTGACAATATTTATATTTTAGGCCCCGCGATTTTACTCTGCATCCGGACATCCCTGCTGATTCTGCGCAAGATGGGTCTATTAATGTGTTTATTGTTGGCATAGACTTACTTAATGACTTGTCTTTACCTGGTGTAATAAATGTTTAAGCTAAACGGTTATTCAATTTTAAGTCTACTGATCGTCCTATATTTATTGAACTTGAGTCATTACCTATCTAATGTAAAAGACATTTTTAATTTTAAATCCAAACTTTGAGCAATGAACTGTTGGCTCAGAATAAGCATTGTAGATAGAACTGCTTCACAAGAACTCACATGGAGCATCTACATTTTGAATTGGCCAAGAAATCAGACAGTGGTGGTAGCAATCAGTATATAAAATATGTTAGGAAACTGAGGAGTTTCATCACTTGACACTTGTTTAAAAAAATTATTCTGTCCCCAGTCCCCTGTCTTGAAAAAATGTTGGTTATACCACTAAATTTCAATTACCAGGAGTTTCAGAGAGGGGTTCAGGACTGTCAGGTTCGCCATTTATTATGTATTCAATAATATTAGTATAGACTTTGAAATTGCTGAAAAAGTTTTTGATTATTTGAGCTATATATAAGCTAGATATTGAACTCTCGTACAAATTTGTTGTAAGATATGATTTCTTTATTTAAGGCCATAATGATCTGCCGATTATCCAGTGGCCATTAGCACAATTTATGTAAAAAAACCAATACTAACTACTTATTATTTCTATTATTACTATTATAATCTGTGACAATTATTTATGAAAAAAATTGATGTGTAAGCACCTCTTTAAAACCCCTTCTTAGTGTACTCTTCCATGATGGCATGAAGTATCATGGACATTCCAAGTTTCTAACTATTATAAATTATAATTAGTTAAAAAATGTATATAGTTTTTTGAATTTTCTAATTTTTCTTTTTGTAAACCCTTATTTTTAATAATACGGAAATTTAAAAAAAATGAGGCAAATCGGTCCAACCCGGTGATCTGAAAATAGTTGGCCAAAATTTAATATTTTAAATTTGAAAGTACTCAAATAAAGATAGTAAAAATGTTTTCTATACTACCTAAGACCTAAGGTGTTTAAGTATGTAACACTTATGGCAAAATATTATTAGGTATACCCATACAATTATAATTAAGTAGACAATAACCATAGTTTTTTTTAGTAAAAACTATGATATTTTGTTAATTATTGTCATATAACTTAATTTTCTACTACAAATAAATTTAATTCAACTTATTATAATAATTGTTAACATATCTATGATGGATAAGATACAGAAATAGTATTTAATGATCCTGACTATGAACTTACGTTTGTTAATAATCTGTGTGTGGTAATTGAAATCTACAACTGTACAAATAATACAATAATAAACATACAATTTTTTTGTATCAAGTTATAAGATAATATTAGCACCATCACTTAGATCAATCTACTGATTGAAAATATCATAATTTGTTGCTGATATTTACTTGTTTCACTATAGCAAGCACTTGAAGTTCGAAAGCTTTAGTTATAACTTTATACGCAATATTTTATTGAGCTACATTTATAGTTTTGTTTATATTATAATGGCTTTAATTCAACAAATCAGGTACTTGTAATTAAATCCATAAATATGTGTACAGTGGAAGATCAATTTTTAAATTTATTTTTTATAAGGATATATTAGTATATAGTAATTATCCTACATTTGTATAATCTCATCTTATGAATAAAAACTGGTGTCTCCTCCACAAACTTACGCTTTTGGAAAAAATCGTTTTATATAATTTATTTGTATAGTATATTTATTGAAATGCAATAAATATTATTATTATTATATATGTGTATATTTTAATACTTAAGTATTATAAATATTATCATCATAAATATCAAAATACAAATTGTTCTGTATTGGCTTATATTTAATTTAATATTAATTGAAATTTTAATATAAATACACCTTATTATTATAATATTTTGTATGTATGTAACTACTAACTATGTTAGTATTATAGATCATTTTAAAATACTTTTGTGAAAATTAGAATTTTGGCCAACTACTTTCATTGAACCACTATGCTGCCTTTCTCAAGTGATGCTGTATCTAACGAACAGCATTTTTTTTTTTTATTTATATATAATATTTATATAAAGTATATAATAAACGGTTAAGAAGAAAACCATTTAGCATAGTAATATAGTAAATTATGAGAACAAGATATACCTAACTAATGAAATGAAATGTAATATAATATTCTCTCTAAACAAGTTTACTTTAACAAATTATCAATTTTCAAAACGTTAATAAATTATTAATTGATAGTTTTAATAAAACTTATGGTTCAATTTTTTTAAAATCTATTTATTTAATAATTAATAATATGTTCATAACTCATTTTAGACTTGAAACATGAATACTTATCCTAACTATCTGTATTTAAGTAAGAACCGTTGCAGCGTTATGATTGTTTTCAAATTTGAATATGAATTTTTTACTATTTTTATAGTAACATAATATTGTTTCATACATTTTTAATAAACTATAAAAAATGAAGAAAAAAACTTTAATAATTTCAGCTAAAAATTAATTATTGCTTTTATGTGGATTTAATTGGTATAATATCGACTGATTTCTTTTGACAAGGTATACTTAAACCATAGTTTTTAAATTATATTTTATTGAAGCAATTAATCTAATTATTACAAATAGCTAGTCACTCTTATAATATTATATGTATATATGATATGTAATGTTCATAAATTCACCTGGATGAGTTTAGTATTTTGATTATCCACTTAAAAGTATTGTAAATGACTGACAAGTCAAAAATGTGTCCTAAAATTAGTGAAAATTTTTTATAAAAAAAATAATTGGGATTAAATAAATAATTAAAAAATATAATTATAATGATGTAGATATATTGAAAAAAACAGATTTTTTTACCACGAAAAATACTTTCTTAACCAGCCTAAAGACGCAATCTTTAATTTCGGCGTTCTATCTTTTTACTTCTACGATAAATTTAAAACAAAGCCATAATAAGAAAAATTACTAGTTAAAACAAGTCTTAGTCCGATCGGTACTCCGTGTTGAATTCAGTATCCATAAAACATGTCCGAGCTTGTGTCGGAATGTTATAATTCCATGTTGAATTGAGTGTCAGGTTCCTTGCGATCTCGGTTCTGGTAGTAAAACTTGACATCGTCCACATTTGTATGACTGAAATTCTCCAATGAGGAACTGGTTGCGATTTTTCGATATATTCTTCTAGCAATTTCTTTTCTTAAGTCATCTTCTGTTATTTTTTGTAAAACTCCTGGTGGGCTCTCCTTTTTTTGAGAATGTTTAGTTTCTGGATTATCCGTGATCATTTCCACTTTTGGTTGTTCTTGGATTCAGTTTCTTTGTCTTCTCCTGACTCCTACTACGGATAGGAAATTTACAATTGTATAATATTGTGCAACAAAAACTAAGACGGTCAATAGCGTTCAACTAATTGCGTCATCTGCGCAGGATATAACTCGGTCATTATTCTTCACTATTGATTTCAAAACCGGTTTGGTTAGAAAATAATACAAAAATATCATGGTGTGCAGTGTACTAAGGATTTTCAATTAAAATTTCTGACTTCGGTGCCGATCACATAACAGCTGTGTATGCGTGTAAAATACCATTCGTAAGAGCAAGTGGTACATTTTGTTGTATAGTTTAAACAGTACATTTATGTCAACAAGTATTGTTTATCAATTTCGACCTTTATACATAATCTCACAACAGGAGAATGCAGAAATGATACTCGACCAGCTGATAGGACCTGTTGGCTATTTCCCTCTAAGTTACATTATACGTATTAAAAATTAAATACTATATTGGCAGCAATTCTCGAGTATTATGTTGTTGTTTTTCTACTGTAATTTATTTTATGTTTCAATATAATTGTTAAATATATTTTACTCTGTTATAATGTTGATATCACGACGTATAGAAAAAAAAATGGTGACAATAAATATAGATAATGAGGGTAGTTCACCCGTTTGTAATGCAAATTCCTACCACTAGATAGCCCCGCAACAATCGATACCATTGTATACCTAATTTTTAGTGCGATTAATAACCAATAATCATACAAAATTTAGTATATTAATATACCATCCATATAGGCATTTTTGAGGGAGGAAATCAAATCTCCCTCACCCCAGATATTGTGCTTATCCCCTAAACGATTTAATGTAAAATTTTCATGATATTATATTGAATGTTATTTTTAAATAAAAAAATATTTTTTGAAAAAGGCTTTTTATTCTATTTACTATTAATAATAATAGCTATTTGTTTATTTATTTGGTTAAACTTAAATATTAATTTAAAATGTAAAATTTGTTTGTTAATACTGTATTTTTAAATTTTTTTTTTGCATATGGCTCATATATCCGGGAGTAGGCCTCCGACGGCCAAAGTTTGTACGCCTATTTGGCAGAAGTTTTAGTTGGGGTTTTAGTTTAGGTGTTGATCAAACTATTTATTCATTTGCAAAGACTAGGAACTTTAAATGATGAATTCGATACCGTTCAACCCAAGGTAATATTTAATAAGTGATAGCTATTGTACTTTGAACCCAATCATTTGTTAGCCCATCGATTAATTAGACATACCGAATTCCGAAGAATGATTTGTAGAAAACTGGTTATTGGGATTGCTGGATATTTGAAGCACTACCGACTATAACACCTCCTTAAAACCCCAAACTTTAAGGAACTACCTCGCGGCTCGCGAACCAAATAACGAAGTATAAAAATTTTAATTCGAAAATTAAAGAAAATAATTATCAATTTATGACCTTATTATTATACGTTTCTATTTGAAAATCAAAAGTTGATAATGGTTTCACCAATAAATATAAGGATGAAAAATAATTAGAATATTATACAGTTGTAGAAAATTATAAATCTAAAAGTTTTAAAAAACAATTTTTTAAAAAGTTAAAATTTTTGAAATAATTAGTGAGACCAATTATTGTCAAACCCTCTGAAATGGATCACTCTGTATATCGTGTGACAATTGCGGGAAGTGAGGTAATTCAGAGGCGGGTGACATGTGTGGTATGGGCGGAACACAAAGGTTTTTTGTCATGCCTTTGCATTCATCGATCATAGCAAAGGTAATGCGGGAATCTATGCAACAACTAGACTATTTTACGAAAACAATTTTAATAATATAGATGATATAATATAATATAATATAATATAATATAATATAAGATGTAAATAAAAATGTATGTTTTGTAAAGACCGTGGTATAGAAAAAGGTCGCTTTCCGACGCGAACTAAACTTTCGGTGAAAGCGTAACTAAAATGTTTGTCCACATTAATTAAAAAAAATTTCATGGTTAGAAATAATTTAAAAAGAGTCGAAATATTTTAAAAATTGTACTATGTTTACCCTCAGTAATACTCCTATGCCTAGTTCACTTCTATGCCAAAAATCCTTTAAATTTACGCACTAATCGATTTACAATATTTTATTTTTACAAATAGCTTAATGGCAAAAATTAATTTAAGCGACTACGCACATTTAAACATATATTTCAACAAACAAAGACGACAAACATTTTTTGAAAATCAATATTTTGGAACTCATAATATTCTTCAGAATTTGTGATTTTTCAATTTTACGCTGCCCGCGCACAACGCTGTACTTAACTACCGCGCGCCGTGCCTATAACAAATTTTGATTTTTTTACAAAAACTTATAACTAGTTTTTCAATTATCTTCGGGTAGACAACAGGTAATAAATATATTGTAACCTTGCCAGTTGAGTAACACTAGTAGTGGCTCCCATCGGTCCCAACCGACCCCATTCGCCAAACTGTTGTATTGGGGCTCCGTCCCCCAAACTCTTTGAGGGTGTGAAAATAGTCCACCTGACCAATTAAATTAGAAAGGTAATCGCTATAATTGTTACACAATAATTCTACATATTAGATGGTTTTTGTATATTTTGACAAAATATAATATTTATTGTATAATATTGAAAATATTAAATTATAAATCGTTTTTTGGTAAACTTGTAACACATTTGTGTCGTCTTTTTCAAACAAAACTAATTCAGCAATTAAAAAAAAAATTGCTTTCCATTTCGTTACTAATTCAGCTATTGAACTTATTTTTAATAATGTGTATACTTAACAAATGATAATTATCAATTAAAAGACTTGATGAAGAAGTATGTTTTTTTACGTCAATCTAGTATTATTGTTAACATTTTGTTTCATATTTATACTATTTTTACTTCACATATTATATTGTATAGAATATTATGATACTTAGTGCATAAATATAAATATTCAACTTTAACAACAGTGTCTGTGGCCACTATAAAGATATTATATACATTATACATATTATGTATTAAGACCTTCAAAAGTTAAATATGTAGATATAATCGTTTTTGAATGCAATGATTTATTATTGTTTGAATCTAGTTGTATTTTAAAAAGAAAAATGTCTGCTTAGTATAGACAATAAGTAGGGAGTTAAGTTTATTAATATAGGTACTAATGCTAAATACTAATACTTTAGGTATTAATAATTTATTAATAAATGGTTCAATTTTTTCATATTTTATATACTATTAATATAAACATTGCATGCATGCATTTAATTGTGATTATTAATACATTACAACAATTTTATTCCATTTTTAAATTAATAATAATACAGTAAAACCTGTGTAATATGGAACCCGAATAACATGGAAACCTGACTTTTATGGAAAAATGTTACGGTCCCGGCGAACCTAATGTAGTTTTAAATACATCATTCCCTGAATAATATGGAACCTGTTTAACGTGGAAATGGAAACAATATTTTGTCATGAACCTGTATATCATGGAAATATGTACATGTACTATTTTAAAATTATCAGTCAATGAATATAATCTATATCAATTATATAGATTATTTCGTTGCAATAAGTTTATTTTATCGATTAGTGTCGTAGTAGTGTTCTGACGTAAGGTGCGTATAGACGTATATTCAATATGACGTCCAAAAATAAATGTTTAACACTAAATGAAAAAATTAAACTAATTGAGTCAAGTGAAAAAGATAAATTAACAGTAAAACAAATTTGTGAACTTTTCAAATGTGGAAAAAGTCAAGTGTATAATATATTAAAACAAAAAAATGAAAAATTTAGTAGAAAAGAAAATGGCAAGTCAAATAACAAAACAAAAAACATTGGATGAATTTTGGAGTAAGGATTAATAAATAATATGTAAAATATATGAAATAAAAATGAATTAATAATAAATAATAAATTATATGTAATAAAGATCTATTGTTAATTTTTTTTTTTACAACCTGTATTAAATGGAAACCTGTCTAAAATGGAAAAAATATCCGGTCCCAACCGTTTCCGTTTTACACAGGTTTTACTGTAAAAAAAAATAGTATTTACCCATTTTCGTAGGCCCAAAAATGTCCGTAAGCCTTAGTGCTTATAGTGCCTATAGTGCCTATGTGCTAATACTAATACAGCCTTGGTAGTCAATGGTATTATTTGATGGATTTTGTATTGAAAAATAACTCGCAAAAGAAAATATGAAGAACGCTTACCAGAAAATATTGTTTTTTTAATTTCATTAAACTGTATAAAATAGATCTATTTACTTTATGTATGTGGCTATCTTATTTTAAATAACATTCCTAAGTCTGCAATTTGGCTTCTGTGTTACTATAATAAGAGTAAACATGCATTAAATATGATTTATTAATTAAACATGTTGTAATAAATAACTAATGAGTAAACCCACTTTGTGTTGTTGTTAAGTACTAAAAAATCTTGAATTACATTAGCCAAAATTATATACCTATCAATTTATCTTGTTGCTGCATATAATACCTTGTGTCATATTATATAAAATATTAGGCTACTTGGAGGGGAGTGATGGACTTAAAAATAAAATTTGTCTCAAAAAACTATTTTACCATCTCTCAAATGTGTTTTTCCCTAGATATATTAAGTGATTTTTAAGGGTGTAATGTCCACTTACTTAGAAATAAAATGTATAAAACACTCTAACTTCAAATAAGTAATTACTAAACTAAGTAACTCATATTTTGCACCTAATAGAAATAAAATATAATATTACGTTAAAAAAGAATGAACATTGTTTTTTTTTTTTTTTATTTGATTACTTTAATTTTTAACAGTGTCAAAAATTTCTCTAATATTACAATTTATTTAATAATAACCTTTTTCTCTATATTTGCATGGTAAGTACCTTCATAGTTCATACTGCAATGTAGGGGTGCACTAAAAAAGGATTTTTTAAATATGATGGGCTTACTCAATAACTTTTGCTTTGGCAACTGGAAATGGAATTTTTTTTCGAAAATACAGAGTGATTTTTTAAGCTTCCTCATGCCCATTTTTGCCTTCAAATATTGCATATATTCAAATTTTGATTTTTAGAATTTTTAGGTAAACATACCTAAAGACCATATTTTCAAATTTATTACATTTTTTGTATTACTTAAGGAGTGCCCTGTTGCGGTACAAACTCCTTTTTTCTAACGAGTACCCACAATTTTACTGCAAATTGTTTAACTGATGATTTTTTTGAACACTTTGATGTACCTTTCAAAATCAAAATTATAATGAGTAGTTCTAGAATTATTAAAATGTTTATACTAAATAAAATAATCTTCAAAAATGATTTAATAAAAATAAAAACTTAACGTCATATTAGATGAAGTTTTTTTTATGCTTGTATTATTTTTACAAATTGTTTATATTGATAAACCAATTGTAATACTAACTTTTTTTTATAGTCTAAGCCTCTTTATCTTATGGATATATTATTACACTTATATAAATTGTAGAAAGTTTAATATATTTAAATTGTATTAATTACACCTATGTCACTGTTTAAAAATACTATGTTTCAATACTAAATATATAATTAGCAATTCATGAAAATAATAATTTATCACACTGTAAGAATTAAAATCAATCATTATTAAAAATAAATACTGTCCCAAATACTATACTCTGTTAAGAAAGTTAAGAAACACCGTCGTCGGTGACCAGTTTTCGTTGGGCTGCAGTCAGGCCACACCCGTTTATCACCTCCACCAGTCAATTGTTCATATACTTGCTTCGGCTTGAAGTATTGCCAAGCCCTTGCACACCAGTCGGCTGCCAACTATATTTCTTAATTTGAATAGAGTATACTAATATGCGCTTAGGGATAGATAATATAGTTATATTTAATTTAATAAAACCCAGAAATTGTAAATAGTGGTATTGTCGAGTAATTTCAGTTTTAATTCTTTAGTCAGTGACGTGGTGAACTGTGATTTCTAAAGTGATTGCCTCTGATATTTTTCTTAAAGAGGGTCGGGTGGTAGCTGGTGGGTCCTTCAGTAAATGTAATATGATAATATAGTCAATAGGTAGTCAATGATTATCTGAATTGTATTGTATTAATATATTATTATGCATTAATACTTGGTTTATTTGAAACTTGCCTCTGGAAAATGATCTGTTTGCTATGCCACTGTGTAGCATTAGAAAAATAATTTTGATTTTTAAAAAGAAAATGTATACCATATTTCTACCTTTAGACCCTTAGCTTGAAGGAATCTTTTGATACAATTTTTATTCAAAGTGGTTAAAATTGTTATTGAGTTTAAAGTGGATAAACAAAAAAGAAATTCATTTTTTACATATCTATACTCCAGCTTTATACCTGTATTAACTGTTATTGCCGGGCTAAAATGAATCTGAGATATGGGCTAAAAATAAGTCAACAACTATTGTATAATACCTTGTCAAAACAATTATTATTATCATAAAAAAAAAAATTAATCAGTAATAAATGAAAAATACAAAAAAAATGTTTAATTTATTTGTTAAGTTTAATCTATATGATCATCTATAAATTTGTCCATGTTGATAGAAAATTAATAATTTCTTAATTTACTTTAATTTCAGTTTTTCTAATTGAAGTGAAGATATATCTGGGACGATACCACTTTGATACTTCTCATATAATTTTTTTAAATAATTATATTTGTTTTGAAATAGCTGCTTTTCATTCTCATAATAACCATCTAGATATTCATCCCAAAACTTTTCTCTTTTGTGACGTGCCTTGAGATCTCCATCAGTAAAAACACCATATTGTACTATTAATTCCAGTGTTCTGTAAAATATAATATAAATCATTATTTTAATTTAAGCTTGAATTTAAATGATATATTATTATATAGGTATAAATACTTTTTGGAAAGCATTTCTTCAGCTGAAACTGATGTTGGGTAGTTCTTAATGATTTCAACATATTTTGCAAAGCCAACTAAAATATAATTTTTTATTGAATTCATAAAATAATTTAAATTCAAAATATTTGTATGAGTATTGGGCTTAAAATAGTAGTAGTCTAGTTAGCTTAATGATTGTCTTAAAGTTAAAAATTAAAAATTATTGTTATACCATTGACGAACAAAATGAGAATTGTGTGTGTTTAGAAGTAGCCGTTATTACCTTTAATTAATGACTGCTGATTATTGACAAATATTGACGGAACAGCTCCTAATTTCAATTTACAGTAGCCAAATGAACTTCTCAACCGATCTTTTAGTCTAAAATGTCCCGAACATATGCGAAGGTTTCTATTAGGTACAAATTGATCATATTTTTTTATTGCAGCTATCCATTTGTTATGAAGAGTGGAATTCAATGGAAACCTAAAATTTAAAATGAACAAAATAAATTATGTTTTTAATTCAAAATATTAATATATTTGTGTATAACTTACGGGTGTAATTGAATATTCCAAGAATTTGCTTCTAATTGACACGAATCCACACAACATTTTAATCCCATTTTAATTTATTATTTTATTTCAGTACAGCTTGAAATTATGGTTTTGGTCAACTAAAATGTAAAATTTTAGAATTAATAATTTATTACTTTTACACAATGTGAAAACATTTACAAACAGTAAGCACAATACACCATAGACATTCATCGATTAATGAAATGGCTAGTATTAAAATACTATACTTAGTGTAGTTGAAATGCATAAAATATCATCAAAAGTTAAGCTTAAGACAATCATCATGTTTATATTTTATAGAGATAATAATAAAATAAGATAGGTAGCTGATAAATCAAAACAAAAATTAATAGCGTGTTCGGAAAATGAATAAATATATTTGTGTCTCACAACTGTCTTAAGTGGCCATTTGCAATCACGATTTATTGAATATTGATTAAAGATATCTGATATATAATATCTCAAATTAATCATACAGGTAGTAAGTTAGCAGTCAACAATATGTAAAAAATTGTTGATGTCCTGAGTGACACACACACAGTTTATTACCAAAAATCAGCTGTTTAGTATTGGAAGAATCATAACAAGCGCTCTTACTTCACAGTGTATGACTTCATTAATCATTATATAGGTGATTCACCAGCATGCTCATAACTTTTTTTTCATCAATACTGTAGTTAAAATATTTCTCAACTTTTCAGTGAACTTTTTTTTATAAAGATGGCAAAATCTTCTGAGGATCTTATGAGGAACCCTTGCATTACATTTTTAAGCTTTTTTTTAATAAATGAAAAATGTATTAACAACAGACAACAATAATAAATTTAAAACAAATTTAACTACTGTGCATTTCAATTTTGACCTCTCAAAAGTACCGACTAAATTCATTTTTCTATTAGAAAAGATACTGATTTTGAAAATTCTAGCACTAATATTACCCCAAATTTTGATAATCAAAAAAAATTGTAAAAACACACAACATTGTAAATACAATACTTATATGTATGTTTGTAGCTATATACATCGCTAGTCGCTACGCTCAGAATCTGAAACAACTCTAAACCGTGGACGCGCAACTGTATGTTGGAAGCTGTTAACAAAATCCTTACAAAAATATTGAATGAGTAACGAGACATATGGGTACTATATTATTTTTGTCACCCCCACGTTGAAATCACCGCCCTGTAACCCCTCCCCCGCCAATCTAGATACACCAAAACTTCGAAAACATACATTGAATCTCAAACAAGTTGGTTGTCAATTTTTACCACTATTTACCGAGAATAAACAATTTAATGAAGCCAAATCAATAAATCATATTACAAGAACATTAATTACCCAGACGATATTTCAGAAGCAGGTGTTCAGGACGGCTGCAACAGGTACACAGATGGAAGGATAAAACGAGGCCGGCCGCCGAAAAAAATACTGAGACGATTGTACAGCGGTGTGAGGTGATACTGATAACTGACGACTTTCAGTAAAAATTTAAAACGTATAACATTGACACGTCATAATATTTCCACCATAACAAAATAAATAGGTATAGCGTATAGGTATGTGAGCATAAACAGATTTGGAAGAAAAACGCACCCTCTACCACCCTCTTTCCGGCCACGAAGGTGTATACTCGTGGGGACAATATTTCGACGTTTCTCATTGGTCCAATTTTTAATCACGAACACAAGTAACTTGAATGATAAAGTTAATATTATATCAAATAATTAATATTTATACTACATGGATATATTATAATATATTAATTTTTAACCTACTCAAATATAATAAACAACTTTTTTATACATTATACTTTATACTTATACATTTATACTTATATATACAATTATGTAACTGAAATTTAATGATAATGATCTACATTGAATTTTGATATGAAGTTAAACGTTTTTAATTATTGGTGGGACTATAATCGTTAACTTAGGTAAATTAGTTCTTACCTAGTATTTTTAATTTTGATGAATCTACCGAAAATTTAATGCCATAATGCATATTATAGCTGATGTGCTAATAGAATACTTATTACTCAAGTATTTTAAATACTTTGTTCAAGTACTTTTTCTCAAAACTATTTAAAATACCTATTTGAGCACTTATGTATTTCAAAAGTATTCAAATACTTTTTTAAAGGTTATGTATTTAAAATCAAATATTTTTTCTTCTTAGTCAAAATATTTTCTACCTATTTTTAATCAAATTTAACATCAAAATTCTAAACAAATTATGTTAGGTTGATCTATTAGGTTAAAAAATTTGTAGCTTAACATTTTTAAATAATTTGAAAGTACCTAACTAAAAATACTTTTGTCACAGAGAATTTTTTTACAAAATATCTCTTGTGATTTTAATCAATATTTTATATTAAATCAGATAAGTAAGAACATACAAACATACACATTTATAATGATTTTTATTGTACATATGACAACATTTCATACAAATTTAATATTTTATTTTTATATAGAGCCGCCATGAACCCCTGACATAATGTTATGACGGGACTACAGTTCAAGAACCTGCACTGATATTAAGTATAATAAATTAATAACCAATGCACAGACTACGAAGAAAAAAAAAGAAATAAACAACTGTTTTTAATTATTATAATAACTGTATTTAACATGTTTTATCATAAATAGTGGACATTATTACAAAATATGCTTATTAAATTTTAATTACAATGTTTTTTTAAAAAATTATTTTCAGATATAGATCCTCTTTTTTCACTTAATAACTGGCCACCCACACTGAACTGTGGTCTATGTGAGTGCTTGAAGGAACGACAGTGTTTTACTTAATAAATGCATCGTTGTAACTACTTTCAATGGTCTTGGAATCGTCAAAGATTAAAAAAATCATCATAACCATCTTATTTTTCTGTATTTGTAGGTATTGGTGATGTTTCTTGGGCAAATATTAGCATTTTTTTTTTGTAGATAACTCCTTTTAAAGAGGAACTTTATTTTCAACTTCTCAATTCCATTAATTCGTAACCACTTGAAAAAAAACTTTGTAAAAAAAATATGACTGTTTCCAATGATCCAAAACAATAATCGTTAAGATAGATTAAGAAGAAATAAATGTCTAGTTGTAAATTGATCTACTATGAGCTACCTAATTAATAAGCTATTAATTATTCGTTAAATCATCATATAAATAAGTGAAATAATCCATCTATCTGTCACATTTGTACTTTAGATTTTACCTGTAATTTATGATTTAAGGTAGGTACAATATAAACAATTAATATTACTTCAAATAAATTAAAATTTTAAAAACACTTATCACTTACCTATTGATTATGGTGAATTGTATGAACCAAAAGTCAAAAATTAAATTAGAAAGGATAGAAAGTTAAGAATGTAATAGTATAGTTCAGATTTTTTTTCATAATACTGAATAGGCCCTAGTCCGTTCCTGGAATTACACATTGTTGAAAAAAATTGAGATTGCTAAACTAGAATTTTTGCAATATTAATACCCATGACCTGTTAACTACGCCACTGCCTGTATTAGTTATATTAGTATCCTATTGTATACATTCATTTAAGAAATTATTAGCCAGTATCTAGTTACTAATTAAGAAATTCAAGTTATTTATTCGACTTTAATTATAAATCAGTGTATATTTTTACTCCTCTGATTTATTTTGTGTGAACACTTCACGATGAATTAAATAACAAATAGTTCTAAAAATGAAAAAACAATAATATTATAAGCCACATTTAACTATTCTAGTCTCTAGAAGACCGTGCTAACACAATTTGACTTACATTCATTATAAACATACGCTTTTAAACATATTACATGAGTGTAAGTTTCAGTAAATAGTAATGACTAATGACGACAAAGCTATGTTTTACATTTTGCTTGTTGATTCTTATTTTTTTTTAAACTGGAATTTATTCGGAATTGAAAATTAAATATTTTTAGCCTTAAGGTGTTGATTATAATATTAATATTATAAATTTATTATTTAGAAGCTTATAGGTTTGTAACCATTAATACTTGATAGAAATTTTATACCTAGTTTTAATATGTTCGGTGAATACTCTCTATAACAAATCTGAAGTGACCAAAAAATTTCTTTTGTTTTAGAGAGTGTATAAAAAAGAAAAATTTGAATTATTTTTGTATAAGAATGGTACCTATGTATTATTATTTAGACATCAATATTTTTACATTACATGAGTATATAATTATGTATTTATTATTTTATTAAATTATATTAAATTATTACACATAATATTATATTTGATGCAATTATTTAAAATAGTCTAATCTTTGTTTGAACTTGATTACTCTGTTAATATTTTATTTTTATTTTTCTATGAGTTTGTCATGCGAGTAATGCAATGAACATGTTTGATGAACGATATTATTATGATGATAAAAGTAGATAATTAAAGAATTCAAACGTTTTTGGAAGTCTTGGAATTTTTGTCTATTACTTTTATTATTTATAATATGATAATACGTTAAGTTTATTATAAAACAAAAAATATTGTTTAGTTATTGAAAGTGACACGGGTAATAATAATAATAATACACAGTCATGACAGGACAGCTAGTTGGGCAATAAAGCAATCCAACCATTATTATGTAATGTTTACGTTAGAGTTTTTTGTTGTAAAGTTTCGTTATAAATAGTTTTCACTGTATATTGAATTATATAATGTTGTAGATGTGTAACAAACTTTAACCTAGGTAATTTTTGTATACTTCATGTTTAACATTAGAAACTTAGAAATATGTATTATGTTTTATGCATAAACAATTAGTAACTACCATTTTACCAACAGGTCTACCTCAGTGGTGAATTGAGTCAATGTATCTAATTTATTAATTTATATTATTTTATTAATTTTGTATAATATATTATACATGAAGTATTTAACTGTTTTCTTGACAAATAAATTATTATTATATCATAATGTATTAATGAGTAATCACATTTTGTATTATTCAGTAAGTGTTAACTTAAATTTAAAATAAAACTCATTAAATCTATTGATCTAAAATTAAATAAATTTACTTCTAAAACTTAGATATTTACATTTTAAAATTATTTGAAAGTATAGATTATACATTCATTATACATGCAGCGCAGATTTTACTTCAGGCTTAGAATTAAGAATATTTGCTAGCCAAATCACTAGTTGACAACAGCTGATTGCGTCTGCGCTGAGGAGAATATAATCATGGCATAGATAGTTGTTGGACCAAAATTAATACAACTTATAAGTATTATTGGTACTTCCTGGTTATCTCGAGGATATAAACATGTCCAAGACTACTTCCTACAACCTGAGGATATGCTGTATACTTATGCTGAATTAATAACTTTGAATTTTGATTTTAATTATTTAATTTTTGTTTTAAATTAAAAAATATTTTTATACTGATAATAAATTATTTTATTATAATAATATAAACACAATAAATATAATAATTGAGTATTAATTAAATGTAAAAATATAATAAGAATAAAATATATTTCTTTATTTAAAAACTGTGGTAGTTGAGATAACCTAGATGTGCACTTAGAGTTGTAGAGATAACATGTAAGTACGGTATTATTGAACCATTGGACAAGATGTTTAATTATTGAAAAAAAAAAAAATAATAACTATTGTAACGCCTGGTCAAGATAAATTCTTATGATTATTATTTTTAAAAAAAAACCATTAACCAAACTTGTATTTACACAGTTGTTCTCTAGAGACTAGAGTAGTTAAATGTGGCTTATAATATTATTGCTTTTTCATTTTTAAAATGATCTGTTGTTAATCTATCGTGAAGGGTTCACAGAAAATAAATCAAGTATTAGTATTAGTTTAATTACTCACTAATTTAAAATACATGTAAAATACATGTCATTTCATAAAAATGTAAAGTTCAGAATATAACAAATTACATATTATTATGTGATAAATATTGATTCAATTAGTATAGTTGCACTATAGGGTAACAATAACTAACATATAGCAAAATTAATTTTGTAAAATAATTAATTTTATATGAATTAGATAATTTGAATTAAAAATTACAATATTATTTATAAATTGATTCGTTTTTTCTGATTGAACTTTTAAGTTGTTAACTATAAGCTAACTACATGTTATTATTTAAAAAATCCTCATATAATCGTCTGATACGAATCAATTCAATGATACTAATAAGTAAACCCTCCTGATTAAGACGAAAAGAAATTTGTAGATTCTGTAGCTTATTCAACATCTTTCGGTATGTTTTTATTAACCGTTTTCTTTCCTTACGTATTTCAGTGATAACATCCATTAATGATTTGTTCTTTCTGTGAATATTTAACATCAAAAGTTATTCTAATTATGGTTTGAAATTAATATAATATTTAGTTATAAATACTTTTTGGAAAGTTTTTTTCGGATTTTCTTCTCAGTTTCCATTGATGTTGGGTAGTTATCAATATAACACAATTTTAATGTATTATAATATTATTTAGGCACTGTAAGCCTGGGGATTAGTCAACTAAAATGTAAAATAACTTAATTAAAAGTATCATTTTTCCACATAATGTTAACATATTTACAAAAAGTAAGTGATTTCTACGATAAATATACATCGATTTAAGAAATGGACTAAATTTGATGGGGTTGATAATAAAAGATAGTAATTACACTTATCATTGTTAAGTGACTCATAATCATAAAAAAATAATGATAACAGCCTGCTTGGAAATTTAATAAATATAAATATGTTTCATAACTGGCTTTAGTTGAAATTCACCAATGAATACACTATGAAAAATATTCTGTTAACAGCTGCAAGTTTTTGAAATTAAAATGTATTGACTAGTTGGTATAATAAAGTTGGAACAATAAACCAGAAAGGTCCGTCGGCTAGACTAAAACAAAATTTGATTGATCAATACGACACAACAGTTGGGACAGCAGACAGAGCTGATACATTGAGGCCTGTAAGAAATTAAGTATATAAAACCAATACAATAAAATATAATAGAACCTCGTTTACCTCGTTAACGTGAAAATTACAGACGTGCAAACATGGTGCAAACGTGTTACCATCAATTATAAATACTAGAGCAATATATAGGATTTGTAATCAATGATATTACGTATGTCGACAACTGTTAACGAAAACTTCATGAAACAAAGAATGCAGTTAAGGAATACAGTATGGCCATATCATTGACGCTAATGTCTGTCCTGTGGGTGTCGAGTGAACGACGACTCTTAGGACATAGACGTCAATCTCTGTAGTTCTTGAAAACGTGGGTGAAAAGTGAAAACGTGTCTTAACAGTATATAATGTCCATGGTCATAATAATCAATGGTAGATATTATGTGCACCTTATCATTTTAGTAAGCTCAGTAAATGTTGTGGTAGGCTGGGGTGCAGAACAGAACGCACTCTGGTTGTTCGCCTCAACTGGCTCGGGTAGCGACGACTAGAGGCTCACGGCTTCGCGGACTTCTAACCTCACGGACGCCGGCAGGTCAAATCTTTTGTGCACCCCACCAAAATGTGTTGTATATCTACAATTACTGTGGTTGTGACAGTGGACACTGGTTGATAGTATTAAGTGCTGCCAACTGACAGCCGGGGAAGACATTAGCAACCAGGGACGCAACCCCCCAGAATCATTTGTTCACCCTTTTTCTAATTTATTGTATTCTATTTCAGGTTATAAAATGTCTGCCTTTAAACCCTTAAAATTTGGTCCGATAGACTCTGACTAAAACTATATTGCATGTTCAACTCAAATTAGAAAAGGATGAGCGACAACGAGGTGAAGGATCTATTGTATCATTGAGCGATCAGTTAACTGAGTTAGACATTGTTGAAAATTGTCTAAGATAACGTGAAAAAATTTTAATCCAGGCATTTTAACAAAAATCAAACCTTACATCTCTCAATAAAAAAAATCCTCATGACAGGTGGACTAGTGAAATGAAGCAGTTTGAAATAACAGTATATTTTCTTGGACCAGTAGTTTATACATTTCTAAAGAATATAATATGTTATTGTATACTTTAGAAAGTTATAACTAGGGCTGGAATTTTAATGCCCTTAAAAAACGCGAAAAATGACCTTAAAAGAATACAAAAATGACTTAAAAACTTAAAAAATGCATTAAAAAATGTCTTTATATATTAATAAATAAAAAAATTATTCTTTATTGTTACACTGAATCACTGAATTTTCAAATAGAAATGCCCTCCTGTTGTCCGGCATTAAGTTTTTGTACATAGAAAAGCTCCTTTCTACATCTACTGAAGTTATAGGTGAGTATTCAAAGTACGTCAGATCACTCGCTGCAAGATCACCCGGAAATTCATTTTGTGTACTTTCTTGTCCGTTTAAAATATCAGATGTATTGGAAATAATTTTGAATCCTTCATTTTTATTTAAAACCATAGTAAGCTTTTGATAAACGATTTTTCCAATTTAATTTGGCGCTTTTTGAATTTTATCTTTAATTTTATTAACAATGTTAATGGATACTATCAAAGATAATCCAGAAGTTTCTTATTGAATAAAAGATGTTGCCAGAGTACTAAAATTTGCCTTAATATATATTAAGTTACGTTTCAAATTTATTTTAGAAAACAAAATTTGAGCTTTGGAAATTACAACTGCATCTTCTCCGTCTAATGCAGCAATAATATCTTTAATAAGTTCGAAATGGTCACAATAGCATATAGTAGCTTGTAACCAAGTGGCCCAGCGTGTTAATACAGGTTGAGGGGGTAGTGGAATATCTGGTGCCATTGTTTTCAATAATTGAATTTGGTGATTTCAAAAATACCTTTTTGACGTTATTTATCAGTTCGTCAACATCTGGGAAATGTTTTCTTACTTCTTCGGCAACTCTATGCAAGGCATGCGCTAAGCACGTGACATGTATCATTTTCGAATAAAATATTAGGATCGCTTTGCCTGCTTTAACCATATACGGAGCTGCGTCACTTAGAAATAAGAGGGCATTGTCGTTGATTTTTCCCTGGAGCCATAATATTGATAAAGATTTGTCAAAAGCTTTAGCGATTGTGCTTTGGTTTGTTTTTTCTAATATTTCTGAATTGATTAAAAACAGTTTGCCTATGTTACCTATTTCTAATGTCAATATTATGACATTGGCAACAAAACGACCATTGGCGTCTGTCGTTTCATCAATAGAGACCCATATTTTTTTGTTTTCAACGTATAACCTTATCATTTGTATTGTTTCATCGTAACAAATACTAATGTAATTTTTCCGTAATGTAGAACGATCAAGAGTTTGATTATTGGTATACTTTTCCAAAAATGAACGTAAATTAGAATTACCGAGCATACTTAACGGAATATTACATGGAAGAAAGGCATGAGTTAAATTTAAAAAATATTCTGACCTGTTTGATGTGTCGGCAATAAAACTTTGTGACATATTTTTTCCTTGTTCTTTAATTTGTTCTCTTCGTTGTATTCCATTTATATGTTTGTCTCTTGAAATATGTTGTTGTATGGTAAAACGTTTTTCAGCCCCAACTTTTATATTGCATACCTTACACAACAACACTAATCCGTCAGTAGAAAAAACATTTTGGCCAAATTCTGGAACAAATGCTCGCAGTCGACTCGCCGTCGAACATTTTACTTTCGGCATTATAAAATATTTTAAATTCAACTTTACTATTAAACGATAAACCTCGCACTAAACGGTGTGACTGGTGTGATGTGTCGTCGGACGTCGTTATCGATTTTATTGCTCTAGTAGATCGCTATGCTGATTAAGAATATATATATTTTATTTAACATACATTTAATATGTAAGAACTGTAGATAAGAAATGGAACATTTGGGTTTCCATATATTGTTAGTGTATAAATATTTTATATTATAAATCTATAATCTATAATCTTTAATTTTAAATTCAAAAACATAAAAAATGACTTAAAAACCCCTAAAATGCCCTAAAAAAATGTCAAAAAATGCAAAATAAACTTTTTATTCTCATTCAAAAGTCCATAAAACAAATTTGTGACAAGACGAGCACAGTAAGCTTGGGAAAACAATGCAAATTGCATCGAAATCCCAGCCCTAGATTTATAACTAAAAGTTATAATTAAATTATTATTAATAACTTATTTTAACTTTATTATTGTTAATAAGTCTTCCATCTACTAAAACATTACAAAAATTTACTCTCAGATATGAATTAAACCTGGGTGTAAATGATTTTTGTTTGATTTTTTGAAGCTTGTGAAATGTATCATGTTTACTATGCATTATAATATACATATCATATTGTTTATAATTATATAATGTTTAAAATTGTATTATACTGTATTATTTGGAATTGGAATTTATTTCTGTTAAAAAAAGAATTATGTTTACTATGTATTATATCATAATAACAGTTAAAACATTTATTAATAATATTAATTTTTTTGTTTATCATGCTTACTATTTAAATAAATGTATTATGAGTGATGACGAATAGGACGTATACTGTGACACTATGTATACCCTTCCCCCCCACTTCATGTATCTGTGTAATCGGCGTATTGCAACTGTCATGTTTCTCGTGTTAAAAATACTTATAGTTAATACACTTACTTATTATTGACTTGTGGGTTATAGCCTATAGGTTCAAATACCTATGTGACAACCACCCACCAACAACATAATTATTTGCTACAGCAAACAACTCAAATAAATTAGTGTCATTTGAAATTCAGACAATAATACTGCATAAACAAATAATATTTAGTATATTATTAATTAAAGTTATAATAGTATATATCTATAGTATTTTATTATTTTACCGGGCACTCTTATTTTTGTAATTTTTTTTCAAATTTATGTAGTTGGTAACATTGAAAACTACAGTGAAGTTAGAATTTGTCGGTCAGACTTAGTTTCGAAGTTATGGCTGTTGGAAGTTTGACGTAAGCCGTATAGGCTGGTGACATATTGACATATTATGGCTCGATTAATTATAAAAAAAATCGCTCTTACCTGTACCTAAACAGAATATTGTGGTGAAATGGAAACAATAGCAGTATATTGTAGAATAAGTTTTGAACATAATATTACATTAGTTAGTCATATTGTCATCAATCGGAATATGGTTAGGTAATGGCACCGGAGCTGGCAGGCATAATAAAGAGCCAATATAGTTCACACTTTTCACACTGTAACTGGTAAGGTTTTGAGAGGTCTATAGGACCTTGAGTTTTGTGACTGAACCTGTTGTCTACACGAAAATAATTGAAAAAATAATTATTAAAGATTAGTTTACACCATAACTATACTTGACTGGAAACGTCATGGGAGGTGGGTGACGGGGGACCGGACGCTTAGTGTCTGCGAGAGAGGTGTAAAAAAGGGAATACGTAGTACGTGAATTAATCTAGCTCTGCCTGGCTTACCACAAGCATACTTTCCTTCAAACGAATATACAATGATACGACAAACGTACTAAATCATACAACTAATTAATAACTTAATTATTACTCATTTTTAATAATTTAAAATTATAGTTTTATACACGTCATTGAATACATTTAATATATATTTTTAAAGATATTTATAATATTTGTCACCAATGATGAGTGTTATGTATTAAAAAGGTTTTTTACTGTGATTACTTATTGAACTACGTATTGCTATTTCCCACGATGATTTATTAGCATTTGTGACACTGAAAAGTGACACTTTCATATTGTGATTTTGGCGGTTACACCCAGTAACTGAACACTTACGCATTTCAAAAAAAAATTAAAACATTAAAAAAAAAAATAAAGTGTAACTTGTCAGTATATTATTGCTTATGGTGATGTCTGATGAATTATCTTCGTCTTTAGAATTCGTAATATTCGGATGGAACATAATATTATACGCTACATGTAATATGTAAGTCAGTGATTTTTATAATATAAATTTAAATGTTAGTTTATTTGGCGGGAATACATCACTACAATATTTGGTTACTGGTTTATCCACAGAATATATGAAATTTTATATATTCTGAGGTTTATCATTGAAGTATAAATGGTGCCAGATTAGCTTATGTACGATTCCCCCTTACTACACCTGTTTTGCGGACACTAAGCGGCCCGCCCGTAAACGTCTCATTTCCAGTCCAGTGTAGTAGTTCGTGGTTAAGACTAATATTATAAAGAAGAAAGATATGATTGTTTGTTTGTGTTGAATAGGCTCCGAAACTACTAAACCGATTGAAATGAAATTTGGTACATATATATAGTTTAGACACTGAAAAAGGACATACGCTACTTTTTAATACTATAAAAGGGCTGTAGGGGGTTGAAATAGTAGATGGTATATATTATAACACCGTACCCGCGCGGCGTTGCCCTCAACATCGGTGTTGTCGGTGACATGGAAGGGGAAGTTCGGGCAGCCAGATATGGGCCTCAGCTCTTCAACGAAAATATAGATATGTATGTATCACGGTTATCTACTAAGGTTGGAGCTCGCTACTATGTTCCCCATGTTATAGCCGTGTCGAAGTGGCGTAACTAGTGAACTAAAAGTGCTAGTAGTAGTTGGCCCGGTTTTAATATATAATGAATAGGACAAACAACTTTTTTTTTTATTTAATATTTATAAACAATTGTGTTCTAATAAATAAGTTAGTTAATTTTAATAATGAATTTTATTTTTTATAGAATAGATGACTTTAAATTTTTAATTACTATAATAAAGTATTTAAAAACAAAATATTACGCGAGTATTGTGATAGAAAATTGATATCACGTTTTCCCTCCAAAAACGAGCAGATAGTATTCCTCGATATTTATTATTTTTTCGAGTATTTGTGTTAGTGTCGTTTGTGTCTTTGTTTTAATTACGAGATTACCTATACTTGGTAGCATAAGATTAAAGATTTATAAAATGGTCAAATGTTGCGTGGTTGGGTGTACTTCGGGGTATAAGAGTAACAATGAAAAAGTTCACCAATTTTGTGTGCCGAATAAAGTGGGCAAAAGCAATACCTCGAAAAGATTTGGTATTTACGAAAAATACATATGTTTGTGTCAAGCATTTTAATGAAAATCACATAATAAAGTTTTGGTCTTCGGCTGATGTTAAAGTAAGTTACCTAATATTTGTGATTTTTTTTTTAGATTTTATCATCTAAAGTATTTATTTTTAATTTATATTAGATTCCATACAAACAATGGAGACTTGTCGAAGGAGCCATTCCTACTATTTTTTATGGTCCCTCATATCTTTCTAAAAAATATGTTACACCTAGAAAAATTAGAAAATCTGTTGACCATCTAGTGCTTAATGTAAGCTCAGAAGTATCAGATGAAAACGTTGATACATCGAATATTGAAGGTATTTATCAGATATTGTTCAGTAAAATATATTTAAAATTTAAGAAAAGCATGTTTATACTTTATATTATATACAGTGTACCTATCACAACTCTCAAGGATATGACAATTTAACATTGAACTATTTTTATTCATATTATTTATAATCTATCAATATTTGTATCTCATACTCTGTATATAGAAAGTATAAAGGATAGTAGGTATAGGATTTCGCATTTTTCTTTAAGGTCATTTTTTAAATGTTAAAGAGTTTTTTTTTTACTTTATTGAAATCTAGGTAATAATATATTTTATTATTTTATTCCTTATTATTTCAGATAATTTATTTCAATATGTACAAAAGATTAAGTTTAAAAGCCCATGGGTGGCATTACCAATCACCAAAGATGACATTGAATTTAAACTGGTAACTTTCAATACAGGAAGTTCATTTCCAGAGATTGAAAAATGTGTAAAAGTTAATCAGCTAAATCAAATTTCATTTTGGATTAGTGGTAAAATCATTAACAATAATGAAATTAATATTTTACCTGCTACAAATATTACAGAGTTCACAGAAAACATTAAAAAGTTTGAAGCTGTAATTGTTTGTAATGGTGGACCTGAATATAATTTGTTTCCAGATGCTCCACAAACTATTTGTAATGTTTCATCTAACAATCTATTAAGACATAACAATTGTGATATTATAATAACATCAAAAGCAAAATGTTGTGAAAAGTGCAAAAATTTAAAAACACTTTTATTGGCAAAAAAAAAAGAAAAGAAACAGGATGTGAAGAAATGCTAGTACTTTCTCCTAGAAAAAAGATGAGGGTAGATAATATCAGGAAAAAAAATTATTCTCTTCAACGTAATTCAGTTAGAGATAAAAAAAAAATTATTGAATTAAACAATCAATTATTGAGTAAAGCACATAATGATATGGCTCTATGCAATCAAGAGTCAATTCAAGAAAAATTAGGACAACTGAATGAATCTCAGAAAACATTGGTTAATGAATGTTTAGCAGCCAGTAAATTAAAAAATCCCAAAAGTAGACGTTACAGTGACAACTGGCTCATGCTATGTATTCTTTTTAATATTAGGTCACCTAGTGCATATAGATATATAAGGGAAAGTGCTTTACTACCATTACCGCACCCTAAAACTGTAAGACAGCACTTGGCAACAATTAAAACTACCTGTGGTTTTGATTCAAATTTTCTTCAACTTCTTAAAAAAAAATCAGAACAGATGTCAGATATAAATAAACATGGCGTTTTATTATTTGATGCAGTAAACCTGAGAAAAAGTTTATCTGTTAATTCATCTAATCTTACATATACCGGTCTAGAGGATTATGGTGATGAAGGTGTAGAAGGTACATGTCATAAAGAATATGCTGACCATGCTCTCGTATTTATGTGGCAATCTTTGAGCTCTAATTTCTGCCAAACTATTGGATGTTTTGCATCTAAAGGAGAAGTTAAAGGTGAATATTTAAAAACTAAAAATGTATGAAATAATTTAACTATTATCTAATTAGGTATATCAGTTTTTTAATATATTATTATAATATACTATTCTCTTTATATTAACAGGTGTGATAATAGCCCAGTTAGTTTTAAAGGCAATAACTTTATTGGAAAACATTGGAATTTTTGTTGATGGAATTATTTCCGATGGGGCTTCCACAAATCGCCGTATGTGGAAAGAACTAGGAATTGACGGTTCTCAGGAAAATTTAAAGAACTACTTTGTACACCCTATTGATAGTGAGCGTAAAGTTTTTGTTTTATCAGACTTTGTACACTTATTCAAATGTATTAGAAATCGTTTGCATAATAATAAAACTTTACGAGTAAGTTGGTCAATTAAAGAATTATTATTTATAGATGATAAAATCTTAAAATGTATAGTTAATTATTGGTTTTATTTAGGTCCATTCAAAAGCTAATCAAATTTGTTGGGATTATTATAAAGAAGTATACAAGGAAGATGTGAAACACCCTGGAAATCTACGCATAATACCCAAGATAACGCCACATCACTTAGAGTTAACTTCTATGGCTAAAATGCGTGTGCGCCTTTGTACTCAAGTTGGTATTATAAGTTTTTAAAAAAAATGTGTAATTGCATTTATTAATATATTTTTTTTATAGGTTTTCAGCGCAAGTATGGCAAAAGCTATGCAGTTTTATAGAAATAATGGTTGTCTTCAATTAAAGGGTTCAACTGAAACATCAGACTTCACATTATATTGGAACAATGTGTTTGACAATTTTAATAGAAACCTACCATGGCAAGGGTTGAAAAAAGGCGATGAAGGTTTTCAAGTAAACAATATTTTATTATTTTCTGTTTAGATCTGAAATAATATTAAAAATTTAACCTGACATTTTAGTTCTTAACTTAGGATTTGTTGATTATAATTATACATGTATACAATTTTTTCAGAATTTTAAGGATGCCCTTTCATATCTTAATGGGTGGGAGGATGAAATGAAGGCCAAAAAAATAGATCCAAATGATTTCCTTACAATAACAACTGCACAAGGTCTACGTGTCACTATTCAATCGACAATTGACCTTTCTAAATATTTATTAGAAGAATGTGGGTTTGAATACGTTCTTACAGGAAAGATGTGCCAAGATCCATTAGAAGTAAGTATAAAAAGAAGAATGGTTGACGACTTGACGTTGGTTGGGTATTGTTAATTTTTTCATAACTATTTAAAGCAATGACAAACCATTGCATTCTAAGTAAATAGAAAAGTAATTAATTCATTTTGTAATAAAAATAAATAAATATGTATTATATTAAAATGTAATTATATAATGATAATATATAAATATGTATATTAAATTAAAGATTTTATATAAGATTCAATTATGTATTATTTAAAATATTATAATAATTATATACTTATCTTAAATACTTGGTTTTATGTTTTAGAAGTTTTTTGGTGTGATTCGTCAGTCTGCCGGTCCCAATGACCACCCCACTACGCCGACTTTCCTACATTTGTACAAAATTTTATCGATTTATTCTGTTCTTAAACCACCAAAACACGGAAACTGTACTGTGACTAATACAGATTCTCCAAAAATATCACTTAGCGACTTGCATGAAATATTCCATGATCAAACTAGTGACAGATTTACAAAAATTAATAATCTCAAATCACGATTAGATACCTTGATTGAAGAAGGTATTTGGGAACCATGTCAAGTTTTTCCATCAATGGACAGTTATGAGGAACACACTAGCATTAGAGATTGTGTTGTATACTATGTATGTGGGTATGTAACGAAACAAATTTTAAAAAGAAAAAAATGTCCCAAATGCATTGAATATTTAAAAGATGGCAACATCGAGCATCCTGCAGCTAAACTTATTGCTTTAAAATCAAGAGGTAACCTTGTATATCCAAACACTTATTTGTATGAATTCCTCAGTAAAGTTGAAAGTTCCTTTGCTAAACATTGTACACATTTTGATGTATTTGAAAGAGTCATAGATGAAGTTGTTGAAAGTAAATTTGAATTCAAATATTATACATGTGCAGAACATCAACTTGAAGTGGCTACAGATATTTTAGTTTATTTCATTCAAATGAGGTTACGCCAATACACATATCAAGAAAACCTTAAATTAAAAAAAGTATCAAGAGAAAAAAAGAAAATATCGAAATTATATAATACATGATAATTAAATTACATTAAAATATTAAATACTTGCTTATACTTGCTTGGCTTTTGCTTATTGCTTTTAACAATTAGTGTATGAATTCTTAAAAAAAAA
>NW_019104229.1:0-73670 GCF_001856785.1 Myzus persicae
GGTGGGTGGGTCACTTTTGTTAGTTGCATGTGCTCTCAAAATACTTCTGTGCGCCACTGAGTATAATATAATATCATTTAATTGAAATTGTATTGGGCGATTTATCCTAATGAGTAATGAAGCACTTAGTTTTATTCGTAACATACTAACACATCCCCGGTGGAGGTATTTAGATTATGAGTTTCGTGCATACAATTAAATATTAATAACACTTATCTGTATCTGATCTTGAGTTCCTTGAATCATGGGTTCCTTGAATCAACCTTTGGCCCCCACTTGTAAGATAAAAGAAGATAAAAAAAATCGGCAATGTCACCAATGGGTTTCTTCTTCTACATGTTACTCGTGTTATTTTAATCTTATTTTGTAAGTATCAATTTCGGCTGTATTGTAACAATTGTATATACAGCTTGCGAATTGTCATCTTTTTTACACGAAAAAAAAAGTTTATACTGAATGTAAGTAATGTAACTATTTTTAACAGAGTAACACAAAGAATAATAACAATGAACTACATATTTTATATTTAATACTTATGTATATTGTAATAAATGTATATTATTTTTAAAAACGCTAAACAGATGTCAGATAGATACGCATATAAAATATAATAGATTGTTAATTTATTATTCATTATTGATATCACTATTATTTATGTTTTATATATTTTTTTTGAATTTTGATCACTTGGTATCCTTTGAATAATTCTTTATGTACTTATTATAATCAATCATTTTTTGGGTTTCAAAATTTCCTATCCCTATAGAGAGATCTCTTAAGGAGCCTTTATTAATAATTTGTGTAAAAAAAACTAATCATAATGAGTATTTTTTTAGGCTTAAGAATCTGGAGATTATAGACTACAGTTTTCGAGCCTCGAGGTATGAACATTTTACATGCACCTGCTATATAATTTTATCTGTACATGTAACTGTAGATAATATTGAACCAGGTAACGTATCTATTTTGCCTATATAATACGCCGGACAACACATTTTGTTTGCGTGAAGTATAGTATGAAAAACAATTTTTTGCATCCAAAATCTATGATACCAATTGATCATAATTCATAATCGAAATAAAATAATGAATCACAATAACCTTTTAAACAAATTGTGTGATACGTCATTTCGTTATACCCATTGGTCGAAGTGGGAGGGGGGATACGGAGGGATGGCATCCCTCTACTTTTTTAAATTTACATTTTTCATACCTCCACTTATTATCTCCAAAATAATACATCCTCTTTTATATTAGGTATTCAACATGTATTCAGATTATTGATTTATACATATTGGAGTTTTTAATAAAAATGGAATTTTTAACTATTATGAATTTTTCCAATGTTTCTTTTGAATGAGTTTTGTTAAAGGAGCACACAACACAAAAAATAAGTTTTTTTTATTTGAAAGAATGTTCAATTCTAAGGATAATGGTATAGGTTTTACGTTTCTACTCACATTATTCAATAAGTTATGAGCAATTGAAAAAAGACGTGTGACGTCACTGGGCCGGAGTCATCGTAATTGCCTATCTTATACGTGTAAAAGTTCCTCGCTTCACACAACGATTTATCAACCTAAACATTTTATTTTTGCAATTTAATTTGCATGTTAACATGTGGTTTTATGTGTTTAAGACGATGCAAGTATCAGAATCGCAATACGATGTTTAGTTTTTTAAATATTAAAAATCTTAAAACAGACATTTTGGTTAAACCGCACGTCTTGGCGAGAGACGCGTGGGGTTCGAACAACGGGTCCGCCGTTTAACCAAAATGTCTGTTTTAAGATTTTTAATACTTAAAAAACTAAACGTCATATTGAAATTCTGATTCTTGCATCGTCTTAAACACATAAAACCACACATTAATACGTCAATTAAATTTTAAAAAGAAAATATTTAGGTTGATAAATCGTTGTGTAAAGCAAGGAACTTTTACACGTATAAGATAGGCAATTACGATGACTCCGGCCCAGTGACGTCACGCGGCTATTCTACATCTCTTAATATCTCTTAAAGTAATATTTTTTTTTACATCGTATCTTCACAAAATCATTTCATATAACCATAACTACAATAATTTAACATTTAAAAAAAATTTAAAGAATTTTTTTATTTGTGTTGTGTGCTCCTTTAAGAAACAAATTTATTATTTTTTTCTTTAAATTACACTACGACGCCTAAATTAAATAAATCTAAACGTCATTTGTTCTAAAATTATGTCGATAAAATAACAATATGAGTTTAGATACGGCAGCGACGGTGTTGAAAGCAGGAGCAGCAGGAGGAGGAGAAAGAGGAAGAGGATGGATAAGGAAAAGCAGTTACAGTAATAATAGTAATAACTAATAATAGTAGTCGTAGTAGTTGTTGTAGTAGTAGTAGTAGTAGTAGTAGTAAACTAGTAACTACTAACTAGTATTGGTCTTACAAGTATTAACAGTTCTAATACTTGTAGGACTGATGCGAACATTACCACCAGTAGTAATAATAAAAAAAATTATAATAATAACAACAACAAAAACGATAAAAAATCAAATAATATGAAAACAGACAAAAATATCGCCAAGACTGTTTTGAATAACATAGAAAATAATCAAATTGTGAAAAATATCGATAAAACTAAAACTAAAAACGATGACAATTTTACTATAATTATATCTAATAATATAAATAATAATAATAATTGTGATGCCGTCGTACCGATTGAAATAAATGACATTCCAACGATAAATGACGTTCCCACGACCGATGACACTACTCTTAGAACGGTTTCTAATGTTGTCGATGATAATAATATAATTATCGTAGACAATCGTAACGCTAATGGTTTTACTACAAGTCTCGATAGCACGCAAAAAAACACACCGATCGCGTGCATATAGGTGGTAAACTGGTAAAGATTTAAATTTATGCTACAAAAATTACGCTTCTACATTTGATGAAAACATTAACGACAGTTAAAACAATCCAGAAAAGGAACAGGTCACCGTGACAGTCAACAACAGTCGACAGTCACCTGTCGCCGGACCGTCTAGAATAGAAAATCATGTCGGTTATGTACAACAACCAGCTGTTGTGTCCCTTTCGGAAACGTGTAAACGTAAAGCTAGCAATACTTTTTTTTCCGAGTCATCGAATAAAGGAATTAATATGAAATGGAAACGTCACATAATAAAATGGCTCGCCGAACAAGGAGGAGGAGGAGGAGAAGAAGATGATGATAAATCACTGCAGACTTCCCGGACGATTGACCGAGACGACGACGATAATCACACTGATACAGGTTCTCAAATTTTTACGTTAAATGTTAACGATGAATTCACGAAATTCGATTCGTGTAGCGTTTCGGATCGCAATCACTGCAAGAACAACAACACGACGACGGTTACTGCAAGCCAAGTGCAAGAAGACACGGAAACGCGTTACAGATTTGTAACGACCGATGACTTAGACCGAGTAAGCAAACCTTTTAAAAAATATATATTAAATAATCTAAACATCGCGAATTCCGCCAAACTATATAAATGTATGAAAAAATACAAACCTCTTATGTTGATCAAAGACACGAGATTTTTTCAAAATCTAACGAAACGTTATAATAACTTGATGACTGTTGACGAATACGAACGAGAAATAGAAGAAAATGTTCAGTGTCCGACCGGATACACCACGATATCGGATATGTTAAAAATTATAAATAATCAAAGCAGAGAAAAAGGTTACGATCGAGTGATTTGCGTGAAACCCTCGGATTGGGCGAACGGCTGAAGCAATACGCGACAAACAAACATCGTGTCCCACCGCAACATGTCCACGTACGATTTGACGTACGGTTGTGTCCCTACACTTTACGGATCCGAACTGGAATTCGTAATAGAAAGATTTATACTTTCTTGAAAACAGTTGCCGTACGACCTGATAACCGGGGAATTAGAATTATTTTTCATGTCGTATTGGCAATTAGAGGTACAAGACATGTGCGACTACGACGACGAGACTGTTACACGGACAGAATGTAAATCTATCGTAATGTACGTAGTGAAAAAAATAAAATCCATAATAATTTCGAAATCGGATGATTCTGGTATTGAAAAAAAAATTTTAATGGCATTATTCTTACCAATGTTGGTAAATTTAACACGGTTCGAAGACGATTCACATGTGCCCGCCAATTGCTTATTATATTTAAAAGTTAATATAACTAATTTAGTTGCGTTATTAAAAATCGACGCGGAACTATTAAAAATCATAGACGGTTTATTTTCGGTATTGAAATTACATCATATAATGTTTGCGGAAACGTTTAATTTATTGGTAAAAAATCGTGAGAATTCTATTCGCTGGTTGTTCAACATTTGTAATTTCTACGATGTTGGTGATTTTAACGATTCATCTCAAGATACTGGAATATTTTACGCTTTAAAAACGTACCGGAAACATGTCAAAATGTTGCGAGCGCGTGACAAAAAAAACCGTACCTATACGGCGGTTTTCTCTAAATTTGACGTTTATGTGTTGCAAAAGAATTTTTTCAAAAACCAATCTCAAGTCCTGTTGGAGTTTTGCATTGCCATCGACAATATATTCATGATAGCCGTAGAATGGTTTTCCACATATGTAGCGGAAATCGGACTGTTGAAAACCGCAGTCAAAGTAATAACCGGCGTGCACACAAATTTATTTATTTATTTATTTTTAATTTTAATAAGATATATACAATCTGTCTCCGTTAGGCACAATAAGAATATGTGATATAATATTTTGTACATGAAATCGTGAGGGAAGAAGCCAACCAGTGAAGGCACTACCTAATTGTATTTATATATATATATATATATATTTTTTTTTATTTAATTATTTGGATTATTCATTTAGTAAATCACGACACCAATTTCTTTTTAATCGACGTGTTGGGTTGCCTGGAATTGTGCGAGAAGCTAAATTGGATATATTCAAATCATTAAACAACAAAAAAATCATTAGTTTTTACGAAACCGACGTTCTACCGCTCGCTTACACCAAAACTTTAATGCAAAAATTCAAGCGAGCACTGTTGACACGCATAACAATACGCGCTACTGATAGTATCCTATGTAATATCGACATATAGTCAATAGTCAAAAAGTTAATTGTAATGTCACACAAAATTCTAAGCTACGCTCTGCAGGCACCCGTTATTGTCTCGTCTTTGCCACCATTACCGCCGTACGAGTGGGTGCGTGTCTTTATGTACGCGATTTTAAATTTTGAAAACGATTAAATTTTACTTAACGATAAATCGACATTGGCCGAAAACAAAAACCTACCGTGGTTGATCGGCGACGATTACCGGGATCCTAATTATTCGTCCGTCAAACAACACGAGCGCGAATATATCTTAAAAAATTACGATTATAGATACGACGAATCTGAAGTGATCCGAACCGAACGAAATTGTCGGTTTAAAAAATATTCTAAAAGTAAAAATAAACGGGCCCGAAATGTTTCGGTATCAAATTCCGATACTGATCGCGATGACGAGGGTTACGAACGTCGGTCAAATGTTCAAAGCAGCGGTACGTATGATTCGGACAGTTCCGAAAGCAGTTTTCTCGGATACGATTCGGATGATCCTACGAAAATCGACATCCGGGAAATCGATTTATTACTTCAAGACTTACGAGTTCCAATCTATTCACAACAATCATCAGTGTCTGAACGGATCAGGTGTCGTGTGCAAACGCGTTATGGAATAAAAGATCTATTTAAAATGAAAAAATCACGTCGAAAGACGTGCCATCAACGTCTAACAATAATGATATTAATAATAGTAATAATAATAATGAAAATAATCGTCGTGATAACACTGTGAAAGTTGAAAAACTGTTAAAATTCACAAAAACTAACGTGCGGAACATTGTTAAAAAAAACAGTACGAAGTGTATTTATTGAAAGGGAACTACGCGAACGGTCAAAAATCCTAGACGGTTGTGGGACTTTCAGCATAATCACCAATAAAACGTTAGGAACTAAATTTCGAACGAAGTTATGTGCGTTATGTAACGTAGGTAAACCTCAATCTATGAACATTTTGATAGACGAATACACTGCGGTTGATGCTTGTTTCGGACCACCGTGAAGTTGGCCCTTACACTTTTTCAAAAAAAGTTGCGCACAGTGCCATCATTTTGCAAGTAATTAGCAAGAATTTGCAAGTTCACTCCCAAAATTTGCAAGTCAAAAATAAAAAGGGGTGGAACCAAGGAAGGGCCAACTTCATGCAGCCCTGACATGTTGTCAGCAACTTTCAAAACTTTTGGTGTCAAAACACTCGTTATAATTAGCAAGAATTTGCAAGTCCACTCCCGAAATTTGCAAGTCGAAATTCCAACCCCTACGATGTTTCAAAGTTTTCAACCCCAGCCCTGACATGTTGTTAGAAACTTTCAAAACTGGTGTCAAAACACTCGTTATAATTAGCAAGAATTTGCAAGTCCACTCCCGAAATTTGCAAGATAAAAACAAAGGAGTTATAAGGAGTGGAACCAAGGAAGGGCCAAGGTTTTGTATGAAAATCTATGAGTATTAATGTACAAATAAAAGAAGAAAATGTATACGTGTGTTTTTGAATACCTAAGTAAGTATTTAACCTTGAATACAAAATGTTTAAGTTTATGTATGCCGTTTGATTACACATATAAACTATCAATGTCTTTGGAAAAAGAATACAAGACTGTCTTTTTGCAAGAGTAGGTAACGTGTAGATCTATTTATATGATGTAGTTTGACGATCATGCATTCATACGTAGACACACAATACAGGTGAGTTACAGTAAATAATATAATTATTCAATTTAGTTGAATTAAAGAAAACTAATTTTTTACATTGAAAAAAGTAATTAGATTTATCTTAAACAACCTACAATAAATTCTTAAATGATTTACATTGTACATTAAATTTTTTCATTTTAAATTATTTTTTAAAATTAATTATTTTAGCATAAGTACGTTATAGTGAATGCCATAATTATGTAATATAATATGTTAAAGTATAATTTTGACTTGAAAATTTCGGGAGTGGACTTGCAAATTCTTGCTAATTATAACGAGTGTTTTGAAAGTTTCTGACAACATGTCAGGACTCAGGGCTGCGTA
Source organism: Myzus persicae (assembly GCF_001856785.1). Taxonomy (NCBI): domain Eukaryota; kingdom Metazoa; phylum Arthropoda; class Insecta; order Hemiptera; family Aphididae; genus Myzus; species Myzus persicae. The sequence goes on from NW_019104229.1 coordinate 7,141, forward strand.
AAGTTGGCCCTTCCTTGGTTCCACCCCTTATAACTCCTTTGTTTTTGACTTGAAAATTTTGGAAGTGGACTTGCAAATTCTTGCTAATTACTTGCAAAATGATGGCACTGTGCAAGACTTTTTTTGAAAAAGTGTAAAGGCCAACTTCACGGACGTTTGTTTCGGTTGCATATTAAAAATTCACGATATGATTAAGTCGTCGAAATTTACGTTCAAACAATTATTTAAATTTCTAAAAAAAAAAATTAACGACAGATATAGAGCTCCCATATTATTTGTAAATTTTAACATACCCGAAAATGTAGTGTTACCACCCATGACAAAGTATAGTGACATGTATTGTACTACGTATAATAAATTGGCAGAAAAATATGGAAAACGTTTAGAAGTTAAAAGTGAAATAGCCAGGTTGAGCGTCGAAAACAATTGGCATACTGCCGTTTCTGAAAAGTTGATAAAAAATAAATTAAAAAAACGTAAATTGAAATAAAGTCTATATTTTATTAAATTATAAAAATACAACAATGGTTATTTGTTTTCAAGACCTTATAATACACTTACAATGTTCACGTTGTTGTTATTATTATTACTGTTCTAACTTGTTTTGTTTGTTGTTAAATCATTGTATTGTATATTTTGTGTATGAATTTAGGTTGAATTTTTTTTGTTAATTTACTAACCTATTCAACGAGTTTTTACTTCATCTCGTTTATATCTTCTATGAAAAAATGATCTTTCGATCACGTTATTGCAATATTAAAATTGTTATCTGTAGTTAATATTATAAAATTATAAAAAAATTAATTGTAAACCAAAACCATGTATAATATTATATTTGTGTTTTTTTAATATCTTAAAAAAAAAATAATAATAAACAAATATTATTGTTAATATATAACGACTAATTTATGTTTATATTATATGTATGTTTTTTAGATTTATATGTTAATATATGTAATGATATAATATATAATATATTATGTGATTTATATGTGTTAATTATTATTTATTTTTTTTGATATTTAATTATTGATTTTGTACTGTATAAAAATATGTATACCAGAATATCCAGAATATAATATTATGTATAATATTTGTTATTTGTGTAATTTTATTTGCTATAATTTTAAATTTAATATGATATTTAAGTTATTTACTTACAATATAAATTATTTTCACTTTTAAATTTAAATACATTTGTACTTTTACAGTATAGTTAGATTTATAGTAAAGTTTTATTATATTTTAACATTTCTAACCAAATCAAATGTGATAGTGAAAAAAAATTATATTGTGTACTTTCGATAATAATATATTACATATGATGAGAACATATGTTGGGGACGAAGGCAAGTCTTTTTGACCGAGAGCTCTTTTGAAAAAAAAAACAATAAAAATGGGGCTAGGTAAATTGAGTCCGAGATAAGTTTGGTACATTTTGAAAGATTTCTAATAATGCTTACTAGTAAAATAAATTACTTTAATCATAATAATATCATCAAATAAACTAAATTACCAAGTAATATTATTGACTGACAAACCGCCTTGGCTTAAAATTGTTAAGCGAATCCTATGATTTTTTATCATTGAATTAAAATTCATCACCATCCATTAGTGACCCACTTGTAACTTACTGTACAGCAGAGCAACATCCACTTCCTCTTCTTTTTTGTTTTGTTTTTCTCAATTTATTGGAGAAGTATACTGAATTTACACGTTTCACCACTCAAAAGTACCAACCGTCTTCCATATAGATACCATAATTATTCTACTATTCTCAAAGTTAAAACATTCACACCACTATGCTCATAATATAAGATTTGTAAAATTGTTTACAGAAACATTGAAATCAGTGACAATAATTTTGTACCTACTTTCAAACAAATATTAATTGATATAGTTTAAGATGACGATTTACTGGGATTGTTTTAATTGGTTTTTAATTTACAGTTTATATAGTTCGAGTGTAATATTGTCTTAATATGAGTATCAAATACTAATAATATTGTCATTATTACACCCAATTTTTTTTTTAACGTCTTCCCAGCCGGCTTTTTTTAAAGTCATTCTATGTTAAAGACTCACACCTCTCCACTACTCATAAGCCAAAATCTTTTTAACAATTCTTACATGTTTATAATTTTTATTAATATCATCAATTTATTATGGTTATCATACATTTCATACTATATAATCAGAATTCACTTTTCAAACAGAAAAATTAAGATACTAAAATCTTTATTACAATGTGTTTGCTTAACACCTATGATAGAAAACAAGGGATATAAAGTTAACAGTGCAAATTTTACCAATTCATTTTCATACCAAAATGATCAAATTGAAATTGAGTTAACATAAAAAATAAAAATTTGTTCTGGGAGATTATTTACCATTCACATCATGGGTATACAAAAACCTAAATTTTGGTTTATTATTGACCAAAACAATTCATCTCGTGAGAAATTAATTATTCCTATACATTTTAAGAGGTGGAGGGATATACTAACCCTTTTTTAGCATACTGCCTAGCATTAAAATACTTATGGTCATAAAATATTTTACTTCAATTAAATGTTCATTTATACAACATAATAACAAAAAAAGAAAAATTACCATTGATTTACAATGTTTAATATAATTCATCAATACATTTTATTTTTTAGATTTTAGTTAAAAATAAATACTTTTAAAATAAATCATGTAAGTAGGTATATAACAAGTGCATAATGTATGAAAACATAATAAACCAAGATAAAAATAGAATCTATAGTTAATACTAATTTCACAAGCAAGTTGTAATAATTATTTTGTTTTGAAATACGAAAAAATAAAAATATTTAATCTAACATACTATAATATATACTTAATAAGACAACATAAAATATTATACTCAATTGTTTAAGATAATTTATGATTTAGAAACATGTATAAAAAAAATATACATTATTTTAATTATTCAAATAAAAAGCGTAAATGTATTAGTTGTGTAGACATATTTTGAAAATAAAAAACAGTACCTCATCAAAATTATCATAAGCTTTCAGATACAGTACTTATAATATGGTTTGATAGTAAAAAAATGTTAAAGTATGAAATCAGTTTCATGTAAAAGCCGAAAAATCAGTTGTCATTTAATAAATAATAGAAATTTGATTATAAAATGACACTATAATGTTTTTGACTATTTTTAATACAAATTTGAGATCAATTGTCCAATTTACGGTGGTATTAAATGATTTCTAAAAAAAGAAAAAAAAGAATAACGTAAATGTATGATGAATATAACTCATAAGAGAATATACCATCAAAAATAAGAATACTGTACAAGTCAACTAGCCATATTCATATAGATTCAGCATATAGAAACCAAAAAGTTTCATATTACATAAGTTCAAAATGACATGGAATACAATATTTGAGCTAAGACTTCTCATAAATATAAGGCCAATTAAAAAAAAGTTCTCTTTTATGTTTGTATATTAAACACACAAAATAGGAACTTAAATTAATATATGTCACAAGCTTCAATTTAATGGATCAAATGTCTAAAGAGAAATTATTCTCGTCTAAGATTTAATTACCAAAATATTTATTTTTTATTTTTATTTGCTTACAAAAAGCAATATTTCTATGCTATGAAATATTTTTGAAAAAAAAAAAACACTACTTAAGTAAATCTATTTCCTCTTCAGTTATTACATCAAAGTCACTTAATGTACTCGATGACAAAGATATAACATCCATTTCTTGTTCTTTAGCTTCTTCGCCTTGTTCAACTTTTGAAGTAATACAAAATTCTTCACTTTCAATAGTATCTATAAAATTGATAAAAAAATAAAACAATTTGTATAGGTAAATTAAACAGTATATAACTTACTTTCATTTACTGCTTCTGAAAAGTTCAGAAATGAGTTATCAATTTTGAATTCACTGGTAATAGAGATATCATCATACACAGTTTCCAAATCAGGTATGTCGTCTTTAAAATAAAAATAAAATTACCAAAAAATACAGGCACTAGTATATATTATATTTATCAAATTATATTACCAGGTTCAATTAAATCATCTATAAGGTCATAATTATATGATGATACTTTTGAATTTGGATTAGGATTATTTATACTTGATTTTATCTCCAACAAATTCATGTCAATCCAAAGTAAAATGATAACATAAGCTATAAAAATATCATTCAATAAGTAAAAATCAAAATAATAATAATAGTGTATAAATATAAAAAAAATTGTTAACTTACCCATTACAAATGTAACAGTCATCATAGATACATAAGAAGTTAACCGTTCCAGACGATCAATAGGTAATTCAAATATATGTTCATTTGCATAACATATAAAAGGGACTGCAGCCCAAGAAAAAACCCAAATACAAAACAAAATCTAAACAAAATTAGCTTAGTATTAAATTTTGAATAATAAATTCATATTAATAAATTACCATTTCATCGACACTTTTTGTTATGAGTTGATGTCCAAGAATTTGTGATGAATATGTTCTTACACTTAAAAAAAAAATAAAATGTAAGAATAAATAATTCATTATTTTTATTCAAATACATTATAATTAGATAATTTTATATTATTACGTACGTATCATGTAATGGTGTCCAATTGAAACTTTCATCCCAAAATTCAAATACAATGAAAAATAGAATTTGAACAATGTTGCAATAAACGAAAGGCCCAGCAAAACCATAAGATCTAAAATTAAACGATAAATTTGTTAAATAAAAACAAATCAAAAAGATAAATTTGTTAAATAAAAATAAATCAAAAAGCTTAACAATACAATATGACTTAATAACTATGTATATATTATATTATTTATTCTTTTTAAATCTAGAATATTTAAAAATAAAATCTTAGCCAAAAGGCTGCCAAAATTGTATTATAAATAATAATTGGAGAGCGAGTGTCACTACATTGTCTACATCACAACTCAAACATATGTAGGTGATAAAATATTATGAATTTTTAAAATAAATTACCTACATAAGCAATAATACCTTTTTATTTATTCACATATAAATAATTTACTAGAAATATTTTGTTTTATTACGAAAAATAAATTACCAGATTAAGATTTAAAAAAATGTATATGTTGCATAAAAAATATATAGTACCTATTTATGATAAAACATAAAAAAGAGAAAATGATTACTTATAGGCTATATATTTAAATATTCAAGTTTAGAGGTTTTTTTATATTAAGTAGATGTGTATTATTAGTATATATTTTGTTTAATATTATAATATTTTATTAAACTTGAAGAGTAACTAGAAGTGTAGGTATGAAAAAAATGTATAGAATATTAACGATTAAAACAATAAAATACCTATAAACTTTTATTCTCAGTAATGATTGTAAAATATTTGGTGAAAGCTTAACTAAATAATCCAAAGTCCATAATACTATTTATATTATTAAAATGTGGTGATGTATGGTAATCAAATCAAGATCACTTGGGTTATATTGTTATGTTAGCATTCGCAATTGATACTTGCACTATTCAATTATTTATATCTTAAAATACCTAATAAATTTGTCTTGTTTGCTTAATTATTTCTAGATACCCCTGTACTTTTTTTTAATATCTATCACTTTTATTTTAAAACAAATCTCTTATTATTATGTCTAGTAAAAAATATATAATTTAATTAAATTTTACCAAGATAATTTCTATCTGGTTTTTGTCAATTGCTTATTTTCTACTAAAATGTTTTGCTAATGTCTATGAATTAGGTGTTTACTATTTAAATGGGATGGTTATTAAAGACCATGATAAATTATTAATAATATAATTTGAAGATGGCTATTTATTTTAACTTATTTTCAATACTAGAGGATAATAAATTACAAAATATTTCCAATGTATTAAAAATAATTAATTAGGCATTAAATTAAATTTTGTTATTAAATAGTATTGCACGAAAAGTGTATGTTCATATATGATCATCTAATGGGATATCATAACAAAAACAATATGTAGGAATGTAGTATTTATTATTTCTAAAAACACTATTTTAAAGTGTTTGTTTTGTTTTTAGGTAAGTAGTTGCAATAATAGTGCCAATACATGGCCTTTGGCCTTGGGACAATTATTCTGTTAACCCCACTTGCCAACTTGCCTCCAATATTTCCTTTCATTGGGAAACGCCCCATAGAATAGGTCAACAATTTTTAAGTTGTTTTTTTGTTTGTTATCAATAATTGAATAATTCAAAACATTTTAGTAGATAGGTAGTTAAAATAAAAGAAGTTTATTTCTATGAATTCTATGACAATGCGAAAAGATACTCTTTGTTGTTTGGTACCTACTAATGAAAAAAACAAAACATTAAGTAGGTGGGATGGGTACTCATAAATAATAATATTTTACTTAATACTTATATAACTAAAGCGTAAATATTACTAAATATGAGTAATTATACCTACACTCATAGATAATTTCATTTAAAAAAAAACCAAATGTATCATTATTATTTTAGTGAAAATATATGTATTAAGCTATCCATATTTTATTGACATTGAAAATTAAATAAATTATTATAATTGTAAAAAAGTATATGGATATTATGTAACATGCTTTTATACAATTAGTTAGGCATATGAAATCAAATATTTTGACTCAAACACAATTTTACATGGTAAAATAATATGGAAATAGGTATGGATTATTTTTAATACAATTTGTCAAATGATATGAAAGGTTAAAAATTAAGTCTATGGGAATTAAATCTGTTCTAATAGGACACTGAATATTTTTTTTCTTAATTTTAGTGTAAAATTTGGAGCTTGTCCAACTAACATTTTTGTTTATATTACAAAAATAAAAAAATGATAAGTAATATTTCAGCATTAAGGCTATAAAAATGTACTTGTAAAAAAATTATTAATAGGATCTGAAGAGATGCTATCAATCACTAAATAGTAAGCACAGAAATATAAATGAAAAATAGAATGGCTAATAGTAAAATCTCATAAAGGCAATGTCCACACATCAGAAACCCTTGGAGAGTATACCAATGAATATTGAATTCTCATTAACCATCGAGTACATACCACTGACACAAACGTATGCATGGGCTGCGGGCTAGAAAGGAGGGTGTCGAACATCACCATGATAGATATTTACCAAACAACCAGCAGTAGAACACGAGTCCGAAGATACTGGCTTTAGACCGTACACCCGATAAACATCAACCATTAACTTTAGGCGTTACACTCACTCATAGACAAGTATGCTGGGGTAGATGTAGACGAAAAACCATGGGACCAGCCAATACGAGCCCAAGTAGTTTTTGAGCTGTACGAACATGACGACAATTCGCTCACAAGCGTGCAAGTCATCGGTGTCGGGCGACGGCTTATGTACCGCCGCCGCCGGGCACCGGGACCGCCGCTCGACATCGTACTGCGAATTCATCGCGGGACAGCGATTCATAGCGTCCGTCGTCCCCAAGGTGCAATAGCCGATACTCAATAACGCGGCGGTCGTGGCGCGGCGACGGCGTCTGTTAAGTGGACGATCAACAGTGGCGTTCGTTTCATGGGACGCGCGTGAGACGAGACAACAACGTCGGCAAAAACGGAAAATAAGTCCAATAATACAATATTATGATGATCGACGTGTGTGGTGAGGTGTGCAGCGAAGTTGTGCGTGTGAAGTCGGTCAGAAGCGTAAAGCGTAGTGCACTAATGCAACGCATACGAAAACGAAACTGTTGTAATAATAATGATAAATGGCAAATGGTAATATTATTATTACTATACTGAAACCTATCTCGGCCCTCGGCACGATCGCCGTCGCACGAGTCTTTGTTGTTGTTCACAAACAGCTGTTCGGCACATAAACAAGTGCGCCGCGCAGCACCACCACGGCCCTTCACCGGGGTGGCGGGGCCATGAACCGGGCAACGCGCGACGTGAGGTGCCATGTCATTGGTCGAAAATCAAGCCGGACACACGGCTACCGAAAGCTCTGTTGCCGCCCGTCGGTATTGTGGTGTTATTGTGTTGTTGACTGTTGTTTCTGTCAATTGTCATTACTCATTACTCATTTCGTCGTTACCAGTTTGCCACAATTGAGTACGGCCTACTTGTTAATATTCGTAAATCGTTAGACGTTAATGTGACTTGTTGTGTAGGTACGTCAAAATTAAGTTCTATTTTGACTATTTTGTCATAGGTATTAGTTAATTCGATGCGTTGTTGTCCACCGTGTACCGTATTTCCGTGTATCGGCATGTACCGGTCCTACTGATTAGTGATTGCTGTCTGCTGATTACATAATATTACACTGTTCGCAAACAACAATACCAGAAAGCACACCACAAAACTTTTTGTGATGTTTTATTTGAGTGTCACACTCAGACTTTGGCGCTCACCTTTATTGGGGGTGGGCGCATAGGGCATTATCCGTTTAACTCAACCTCATACTCTCAAATCATCTTATGATAAACCTAATAATTGCTTCTAGATTCTAGTTTCTTGTTTCTACTACGGCTTTGGTGGAAACTGGATACTTTTAATCGGTAACAATTTAAGTTGAAAAAAGGAGATGGATATTTTTTTATCGAACCTGTGGAAATTCATAAGATCAAGTTTCTGCTGCAAAAGCCCAAGGCCTTCTCCGATTTAAGCCCCACCACTACTTCTATAGGCAAAGAAATGGAGTTAGAATGCTAGATACTTACTTTAAAAAGTTTGAATATGTTGAGACTTTGCAAACTATGAAAATTTAGTTTATGTTTTTTTTTATTGTTATAAAAAATATACCATCTGTAGTACCCAGAGACACAATAAGAATATGAGCTAATTTACAAAAGACGTGAATGAGTTGTTGGAAGAAGCCACCCAGTAGTGACATACATCTAAAAATTTTATTTAAATTTCTATTTAATTTCATTGGTTTTAGATTAGTGAGTATAATTATGAGATGTGTTTTTGAGCTCACTAACGTTCAATAGGAAATCTATTATTTCTTAACTTACTTTTGAATTTTGATCATTTCAACCTTTAAGTTAGTTTTGATTTTTAAATTTATTTCTTTTATTTCATTGAGAACACACTACAAACTTAATATTATTATAAAAAATTATAAATAATTAGATTTCGAGCTAAGTGATGAATGTTATATTCAGTATTGGTATTATAGCAACTTTCATACAATGTTATTATTTTACGGACACAATGTGAAATTTTCAGATTATTCATACTAATTAGTGTAAGCTATTATTGTAGGCATTTGGAATTTTCAATATTTTTAATTATGTGTTTATTAAAATGTTTTTACCCGGTTAATATGCTTGAAAATATACCTAATGCATTATTGAATTATATAAGCTTCGGAATTCTTGTCTACCTTCAATACCGCATGTTTCTATACCTACGTCATAATAACGCATTAGGTAAACATGTTTTTTATAGGTATTTAATCTAATATCTAAATATCAATAAATACATTAATATATAGAAATAATAATATTACAAATCCATACAATATATTAAAATATTATCTAGTAAAACATCGTTCAATAATAATCAATAGGTGCACAAATAAATATTTTATGGCAAGCTGTTATCTAATTATCTATTTTTTTTTAAATCTATTTTTTAATTTTATAATTCTAAATACAATGATTTATTTTTATTATTTTTTTTATATTATTGACAATACGACATTACGTAGATACTATAGATGTATGACTGTATACAATATTATAATTATTTATAAAAATTAAAAATAAGATTTGACGCATCTTAGAAAACATTTAAATGGTTGTCTTTATCATTTTTTTAGACGCTACCATCGTTTTACTATTTACTACGGCAGTAAAGATGGCGAAGGACCATCATTAATTTTTTTTCTATAAATCCTATTGCATATTTTCAACTATATCTACGAGGATTAAAATCTGCCCATACACTTTCTACGTGAGTACACAATTTTTTTTACGCAAGGAATCCACAAGGAAGAGTATCAATTTGAATCTATTTCCCATTAAAAATGTATTATAGTATTTTCATCTGACTAAATAATTAAATTTAAAGTTTTGATTAATATTTTACATAATTAACAACTTTGATTAGGATAAAGTTTAATCGTCGCCGCCGTTGACTAGGTGAGAATGACTTTATAGAAGCGTGATTGGCGACAAGTGTGAGGACACCGCATGTCCGAATATATATAGGTAGGACAATTCATTTCTTGTAGCCTACATGTATGTACCTATTTCTTTATTCTACTCTCACTTCTTCATAAGTTTTTTTATAGACATTTTAGCATTCTAAGTATCTATATATACATATTACATATATTATATTTGTGACAAACATTTTAAAAAATCCTAATTTGCATGTTGTGTAGTATACCTATAACCTATTTTTGATAAAGGTGCCAACCCCCCCCCCCCCCCCNAACCAATATTATTATTTATTATTATGAAAACAATTCGGTTCTAGTGTTCGAAGATCAATTCACAACTTTGTATGATGTACTGTAGTAATATAAAATTCTTAAGAAATTATGTCATTCATAAATAATAAATACCTAACTAATAGGTATAAAATATATTTTAAAAAGTATAATTCATGGTTAGGCATGCCACTGAGCAATCAGTATTTTTTAACCACATATATATAATATATTCTATATTTTGCACAATACTCTGCAGTCTGCGTATACGGTATACAATATATTATTATGTCCACCATTGGCTCCACTAAGAAAATATACAATTTTAATACGTCTGACGTATAATTGTGGTACATAAGTACAATGTTATTATAGGTACCTATTGTGTATATTATTTTTACACAGAATATAATGAACATTTTATAGCTTTGTATAAAATTGACGTCATTTGCCGCAGTTACTTTATTTTTTCTATTTATCACACCTCGCCATTCATACAGGTACTGAAGTACCTACGTAATACATCATATGTATTATAATATATAGCAATTAAAAATTAATAACAAATTGAACTTTATAGTTGAATAGGTAGGTTAGGTTAGGTACTCAATGATTTTACTTACAGTTTTATACGATATCAGATAATTTTAGTATAGGTGCACCGTGGACAAGGTATAATTATAATTTACTAATTTACTATAACTTCTATAATAATGAAAATTTCAGAAATGTCCATATGATTTTTATTTTACTATCTATAGGATCGTTAAGGTGATATGGGTACCTATAAGCCATAAGAATATATAAATATATAATAAGCGTATTATCTCATAAGTATGACTAGTATGAGTTTGGATGTTTTATCAGAATGACATGAAAATATGAAATAATCAGATTTAAATTAACGTTCTTCTACACTTCTGTAGTTCGGTTTTCCATCATCTATGGGTATAAACTTTTATTAACTTTATTATACATACTACATACGTATAGGTATAATTACATACGTTTATTATAGGCGTGCCTATACCTATATATTATAATATAAGTAGCAGGGGCCAGGGGCGATGGCCAAGCCACAGTTCGCATCTTAACATTTTTACTAATATAATACCGTAAAACCTGACTTAACGGACACCTGTCTATAACGGACACCTCTCTTAACGGACAAAATGACCAGGTCCCGGCAAAAAGATAGGCATTCTAATGTATTTCGACCTGTCTATAACGGACTCCTTCTATTACGGACACAGACACTAATATTTAATCCAACAATTTCATAACAGACAAAAATACATACATACATATTACGAAACAGCGTCGATAAAGAACGAAATTAAGTCATTCAGTGAAAACACGGATAATTTTGAAATTAAGACGTTTGCAAATTATTCAGAAGCTCTTGAACAACTTATTCGTCTGAAAGAATTTTATTTAAATAAAGGCGATGAAAAGGATTTTCATATGTGAGTGAATTAATTATTCATCACAAGTTGGAAATGACCAAATCGAAGTTGGAGAAACAAATCATCATTTTTTAAAAAATAATTTTTTTTTATTTTATTTAAAATAAGCCTCGGTAACTATGGCCATTGGCAACAAAGAGTTTACATTGTTTACATGATATATGTTACGTATTAAATATTATTAATAAGATTGGATTTAAAAATAACAAAAAAAATAAATATAATAATTTATAAATGTATACAAATATAATAGTATGCACATATAATAAATTTATTATGTGTCATAGGTTGTAATAAATAATTAAAATTAAATTCATAATGTAGAATGTATGTGTATAATATTATTAAAGATTATACCTAATATGCACATATTATAAAATATTAAACAATACAAATGTTCATAAAAATTTTAATTTTTAAAACATGGAAACCTGTCTACAACGGACACCTGTCTATAACGGATAATTATTTTGGTCCCGTGACTGTCCGTTATATATACAGGTTTTACTGTAATAGGTATTCCTTTTTTTGCCCTTCACGCATTAATTTTCATTAAATATTGTACAGATTGTGACTCTCTTATCACCGGCTATCCCTAGCTGCTATATTTAGTCCAGTGACTAGGTCAGTTAAAGTATTTATATGTGTGACTGAGGAAGTATTATCTTAGTATTTTAATGAAATGATCCACAAATCATGATACATCCATCATATGGTATGGATGAGAGTATAAGACTCTAATGAGTATTGAACTTAAAATATAAGCCTAATCTAACCTAATACATACATTTAATACGACTTACTCACGGTACATAAGAACTCATTATAAATTGTAATGGAATCATACATATGTTCTATATACAATATATATATGTAAACAATCGAATAAAAAATTACTTTATTTAGGTAGAGATATAATATATGGTAATCACTAATTACTAATTCATCAAATGGGTACTATATGTAATTTAGGCCGGGTTGCAACTTGTAAATGTGGAGTGGCGTTGTATATAGCAAATGAAGTATAGCACAAGTAGTGTGCATCTATATCCTAATAAGTTAAAACAAAGTAAAAATTATATTATAAACACTCCCTGCACTGATATAAAAGTTTGCGTGTTACATCAATGTTATTCAAATGCAGCATATTCTAAATATTGTTCTGTCTTAGACACTCATTGTGTCGTTTGAACTTTAAATTACGAATAACGTGTAACTACGCAAGTGTTACTCTTTAGATACCTATGAATTATCTGTTAAATCGGTGTAATCTGTAAATTGTTATAAAATATGTGAAAATACAGCAAATTGATCACTAAATATGTTATAAAAATAAATCACTTTCTATACACTTGATTACAATAATTACATACAAAATAATTATATGTACCTAATGTTATATTATAATATATGTGAGGTGTACTATACCCAAGGCCCCCTGTTTACCCCCCCCCCCCCCCAGATACGGCCTTGACTATATCAGCGATGTGCTCTGTTATTTGGAAGACGACTCTGAAAGGGAAGAGGGTATGATTTTTAATTGTCCATATCCCGTTCTATAGGAAAAAAATCATAATATCGCATTTACCTGCAGATGTATCAATTAAGTATATTATACAACTTAGTATAACAATAACCTTACATAGGCACCAACTAAAATATTGTACATTTTTTTTATATCTATAGGTAACATTAGTTATTATACTATAGATACTCAGAAATAAATTGTCTGATTATTTAACAACAGAAATCACAATAGATTGATTTTTCAGTTTTTCGTAACACCTAGATGTGAACTAAAATGTTGTTTTAATTATTGTAACATAAATTAGGTACTTAGGTACCTGTACCTAGATTAATGTATTGAATGATTATCTCTTAGGCTCTCAAGTTTTTTTATCCACAGTTCTGGACATAAAATACTTCAAAAATTAATTTTCGTATAAAGGCACTAACTTCCCGTGCACCTGCAGTTACAACACTATATCACAGAATGCACAGTATGTATATTTATATCTACCTACAACTGTTATTATCCCAAGTAATCATTCTAAGACTTGGTGTTTTTAGTAACACCTGCAAGCAAATCGCCCCGCGGTGAGAGTAAATTTGCTTGCATTAATTTATTACATATTTTATTGTTATCAATCAGACCTAACCTAACCTTAACTTATTTTAAATTCCTATTAAAAATCACGTACTTAGGAAAAAATAATTTAAAACATTAATTTGTATTTAAAAATAAATTATAGTTATTTTTTAATGAGAATCAATACAAAAAAAAAGCAAATGTGTGTACAATGTATAAAAATGTTTTTATCTATTTTTGATAGACACGTGGTAACTGCAATTTTGAACTCTGTAAGTAACGGTTTACGGTTAGGTCGGAGATAATGATGATTTGTAAAAAAAACTGTATATGTTTTGCATGTGATTTATTTTAATAGTCACGCCACCTTTGTTATGATGAATTATTCATTAGGTAATATTATAAAAAATACATCCTCATGGTGTAGTAGGTACTCGATAAATTAAACATGTTATACTTTTGTTCCGAGTTGATTGGACCCCTTGTATTATTTGCCATTCTCGGAATTATTAATATTTTGTTTATACCATTTTGAATTGATTTTGTCCGATATGTAGGTACCTATATATATATAATTCAAAGTGACTGGTTTAAAATGTGTGTGATGTAGGTACTTTCATAACAATATAATATATATAGTTGTATCATATAAATATTGCGTTATCGATTATATTGATATGTATCTAACATAATATAGCGACAAGTTTAAATAGTGACCTAATTTAAAAATAAAAAAAGATACCTATAGGTACTATAAACATAAAATATTCAGTTATAGGTAATAGGTACATATTAATATAATAAATAGTATTGATATTATAGGTACCTATTCGAACATATTCATATCGAATAAATATTCACTATGAACAAATCTTTAATTTACAGAAAACAAATAATAGGTTCAATATTAGTTGTAGTAGTTAGTAGTATAGTTCAGTGTTAATACGTGTTTTACTAAATAGACATAAACTTGATTATAAAATATTTAAAACAGTAAGAGTAGTAAGACCTAATCGGTATTTTATGTTTGTTGTTTTGTGTTAGTCATTTGGTTTCATTCCATTGTTCAGTATTCAAATATTCTCATTATTTAAATATATATATATAATAGATATGATAGTATTTTAAAATACAAAATGCAAATTACTTGCATCCATATATACATTTGATTTTTTAAGTACACCGTTCACACTTAATAAGTATATTTTAAACTAATTTTTCATAAGACTTATTTTTATAATTTTAAGTAGGTTCCTATAATCTACATTATTAACGAAAATATAGGCCATATTATGGCAATACCTGGTTAAGTACCAAAATATTAATAATTAGTAATAAAGTTAAGTATTATCTTTTTATGAATAAAATAAATTAATATTAATGTAGCACATAGGTTCCTAGGTAAATAATAAGCCAGTTGGACTATACCACATACATGATACATCTATGTATTGTACAATAAACCATATATTTCATATCTTAAATTATCATAAATATAGGTATGCTATAAAATATAAAAATATCTAAAAGTGCTACAGCCTACACATTGTACTAGGTAACTATTATTAATTAGTATTTATTGTTATTAAGTCCACTTACCTACTACATAGTACCTATGAACATTATTCTAAAATCTAAAGAAAAATATTTTCCTTTATAGTTCTGTATATGGAAAGGTAACCCACCTAAATAATTCGTCAATAGATGTTCGCGAGTATAACCACTACGTACTCATTTTGTACATTATAATTTATAATTACATATACGATCTACATTGTAATTGTTGTTAGAAAGTTTAATAATTGCTCGATGGTGATTACTAATTACAGTATCTACCTGCCTGGATAGTGGCTATATCTAAATAATAAACGTAATACACATGCATAGATTTAGTCCAGCTAATAAATGATAATATAGGTACCGTGTGTGCTTCAATAGACTAGGTAAAATCATTGAAAATATCAAATCAGTTCACCGATAGGATACCTACAATCTACATAATACTACATGGTATATTATATTATTATTATTATTACACATAGAGTATTATATTTACGTAAATTTATGTATTGTACAATGTACAAATGTACCACAGCCATCCAAAATTGACCACGATACTAAAGAGTAAAGACCTACAGGCTACAATTATAAAATCGTAGTAACCGCCAGTTTCTGGTTTCTAAAATTGGGCTAATTTACAGCACAAGTAGACAGTGAAATAAACATTTTATTAAAACGTATAAAGAAGTTATATACATTTGAAACTTTGTTAAATACTATAAATTATAAAAAATATTGTTTTGGCACCACTGATTTAAATTACGTATTTACGCGAACCTACACCATTAGATACCAGTAAATATGTAAATGTATCATACTAGTAGATATGTATATAAATACAATTACGATTTTTATAGCAAAAAAAAAATTGTCAGCACAACATAACAAAAACAGCTCTTGCGTACGTAACCAGTGAAAACAACAAAGTCATCTGTAGTTGGTACCTAACATAGTTACTATTCAAAATTAAAATACTACGATTTCTCCGGAACTGGTAAGTCGTAAGTAACAAGTATACCAATTTATATCGCATTACACGTGTATAATGTATTTCGAGAACAAAAACAAAATGTTTTGATGTGTGCTCACGACTCGAGCGAGCAATTTTTAAATCGTAGTCAAAGAATAATAACAGTAGTCTTAATTAATATGTTCCCGTGTTTTTTATGAAAAAGTAGTAGCACAAAAATATAATTACTAAATATATAATCAGCCAACCAGGTATATATTATTATTTTGCTTAGTAAACATAAAACGATTTATAAATTATATAACAATTTATTTTGCCAGTATAGATGATTGTAAATTGTAAAATATGTACATAGGAAATAAGGAACTATGAATTAAATACGGCAAAAAATTATTTTTTTACAAGCCTATAATATTTATAATTAAATCTAATATAGGTAAATACTCGCTCCTCAGGTGTGATTGAAAATCAAATGTCAGTTTCTCGGATTTAAAAGTATTAACATTTAACATTATAAGTACTTACTACCTACCTACTTATCTTATGTTATAAACTTATAACATATAATACAACTGATATAATAATATCATATGCATTATGCATGTGTGCTATGTTTTTCAACTTAAATATTAGTAACATAGAAAATCTCAGCCGGATGAATTTAGATTGAAATGTGAATTTTTGAGGAATATAAAAAATACTAAATGCGCAGTTATCCTATATTTGTTGAAAATGGTAGCACGTATATAATTATTATCATTCAATTAAAAAAGCCAATCAAACATGTTAGAAAAAAGGCTTATTTTAATTGGGTGAAAATAATAATATGTGATGCCATTTAAATATATAAATATATTTTATTTCTCATGTGTACACCGAAAAGGAAAAAATTGGCTATGAAGAATGTTTATTTTAATATAATAATATTTCTTATCTTTCACAAAAATTTAACTTTTCAGTCAAGGTCATATCACTGAAATATTTTGTGTAACTGCGGGTCTGCAGAGTGTAATACATGACGTATTCGTGTATCACCCATTAGTGTTTGAAGTTTTCCAAGTGTTCCAAGTACCAGAACTAGATGTTAGTTTTTCAATAATTTTAAATGAAAAACGTAACCCTCAAATGAGAATATTATAAAATAATATAATATACTGTATATTATGAACTTATTATTTCTTATATACTTACTCAATAGGTACCTACCTAACTAGTAACGGCCAACACCAACTATAATCATACGTCAGCCCATATAATTATGTACCTACCGGTGATCTGTATGATAGGTATAAAGTAAATTAAAATCAGGTCGTAGACCTTTCCCGACATCGGAGCAGGCAGACTGCTGTCTTATTCCGTATACAAGTACGAATAAACACGAATACATTAAATATCACTAATATATTTGTTATAACTTATAACATATGAATAAAATGTGCATAATAAACAATGTTACGGTAACTTAATTATTATTTAAATATTTTATTTATCAAAAATCAAATTGTAACAAAATACTATTACAATACGGTATTTATACTTGTAACTATTCATATAATAATTAATTCTTAGTAGGTACCCTACTAGTTGACCATCGTAACCATATACTCGTAAATATAAAGCTGAGTTTAATGTTGAAAAACAAATCTGGATAAAACTTCGGAGAGTTAAAACACTTAAAACTATAAACTATAAAGCGTTATGTATATTATAGATAAAGATGGTTGAATTAGAAAATACCTAATATAATATTAAAAATACCGATGGTAAGGTAAAATAGAAAGGTATATCAGAAATTTCATGACACAGATTTGGGTGGTGTACCACCACATACATTGTGGCTGTGGTCCTGTCTATCGCGTAGTTATCCTTGAAGAACTACGACTACTACGAGTGTAACTATATAGACATATAGTATCAAAATAAGTTAAGTGTTGCGTACTGCAGACTAAAATATCTATTCTAGCTAAGACTAGGGCTTATCTGAAATGGTGATATAATATATAAATTGTAGTGTATGACAAAATAAATATATTTTCTCAAAAACATATAAAATCAGCACAATTGTTTAATCGTTTGATTCTTCTCTTGGATTTCTTAGGAGTTATGTTTATACCTTTAATCTGTATAGACTTCTTATATAGTCCTTCTGAAATTAACAGTAAGCCTTGAAACTAGCAACTAAAGTACCT
The DNA here is from genome assembly GCF_001856785.1 of Myzus persicae. NCBI lineage: Eukaryota > Metazoa > Arthropoda > Insecta > Hemiptera > Aphididae > Myzus > Myzus persicae. The sequence goes on from NW_019104229.1 coordinate 25,852, forward strand.
ACTAAGCCCCATCGGCCATCGATGGCGATCACAGCTCGCTGCTTATATATTTACTGCAGTATAAAATTATAATTAATTTTTTCTTCATCATAAACCCGATATTTTTACTGAACTATTACGTAGACATTTATTGTATAAAATCTGCCCCCCCCCCTAAATTATATTTACTTTTAAGTTAAAAATATTTTGCAATTATTTAAGTGTCAATAGGTGTAGATGCAGACTACAGAGGCGGAACTAGGAAGATAAAAATGGGGATTGATCCCCATCCCCGGCTTAATTTTTATATGGGCCTATGGTTAGTCTTTAGCGTTTGGTGTTAGAAGTTAGAACACTATTTTTACATCGTATAAAGGAAAGAAAAAAAAATGTATTAAATCAAATAATTACAGCATGAAATAATAATCATTATTCTTTTATTAATTACTACCTATTCCACGGAATCTAGGACGTTTCCTTCCCGTGCCTTTCCCCCCCAGGACAAAAAAAAAATATTAAACAACAATAATATACAATGCAAATAAATAAATAAATGTACAAATGATTAAATTAATGTATAAATATAATGAATATAATAAAATAATAATATAACAATATAATAAATATAATTGTATAAATGTATATATATATTTTTCTATTCTGGTAAGATAGCTCACTGAAATTAAAAAAAACATTATTTTTCATTGATGATAACGTTTTTATTACCTCAACTTCAGCTGGGCAGGCTCTATTATGGTTATTATGATCAGTTGCAGAAACAATAACTTTAATACTGTCATCGGTTGTAATACCTCCGGCTCCTTGACAACTATTTTCATTATTTTTAGATTTGTTTATACAATTCCAATTTATCCTCAATTTAACACATTTTTATTTAACACATATAAAATTTTGAAGCATAATTTTTTTACCATCTCTTTTTGTTTCAATTATTTCCATTATAAAATTCACAAGAACGAACTGTCTACGCTCAATATTACGAACTATACTAACTACTAACAGACATAAAAGCAAAAAATGTTGTTAATAGTTTAGATAATTTGAGGTAAGTTTATCAATCATTACCCATTAAATTGAGTAATAAATAAATACCTAACGTAAATGATGATAATCGATAGATGTCGATATGGCGATATGGCGATATGATACAATGATATTATATTATGATGATCGTATATTTCGGGTAAATCCAAAGAACCTATTTACAAACCTATTATTATGTGTAAAAAAAAGATATATTGAGTCGGGGGGGGAAACATCTCAGTCTGGGGGAGACGTCCAGTGCCGTTACGTCCAGGTACCATTCCACGTGGTGAAAATATAGTCCAAATTGCCACAGTAATAAATCATAAATGTAGTACCATTTACTTTGACCATGTCGTATGTCATTTGTGCTCTATAATAAATAAATTGTGATTGTGCCATATTCGTTATTTGGTTATCCAGGCATCAGTCAAAGTTTCAAAAACATTTAGATTATGCATAGATTCACATAGACATATTATGCATTTTAAGGTTCTAAACGAAAGCAGGCATGTATCATTGATATTTGATACTGTGTTTTCGTTAAAATTTTTGATCCACAATAACTTTACGACATATCAAATATTCAAATATCAATAAACATATAAATATATATTATATACACAGATAATTAGGTAGGTATTCAACTGTTTTTTTTCTTTTTAAGTACCTACCTACTACTATGTTAACAAAGAAGTTTAATAAGTGATAGTTTTACTTTAAAATAAAACCCCACACGGCAATTATAATTAGAATTTAAATGTTTAAAATTAAAACCTATAGTTGATACAAAATAGAAAATATTATTTTTTATGTTATAACCAAAATATTCACCAATGATTACTAAATATTTGAGTAAATACATTTAATTGTACTAATTAGTAATTATGTATATTATTAGAAAAAAATATTGTAGGAAGAGTATTTCAGTCGTTTTCGCCTATGATTCTTTTTTTATTATACTACAGAAGCGAGTAAGAACACATACAAAGAATAATGTTAACATGTTATCTATAAAATGACTTCTTTATACAATATTGAATTGTTTTTATAAAAAAAATTACCGTAGATACTTTTAATTTTCGCCGAAAATTTGCATTGTCTATACGCCTTACGGTTTAAAAAATATTTTGCCTTTTATAAAGTTCTTTATGGGCATAAGAAAATTTCGATTTTCGTTCATTTTTTTTTACTATCAACGATAAAAAATGTTTGAGTCTGTCAAGAAACTTGTAAGTCCATAATACATTTTTTATGAGTGTCTGAAGTTCAAATTTTGACAAAAAAAAATTGTAATTTGGTGCCAATGTACCCACTGAGCTGATTTTCTGCGGGCGCCCCTGCTACATGGTTACATACCTATCATAGTAGTTTTGATTTCAACGACTATTCACTATTGTAATAATTGTTATTACTATTCATTATTTACTATTGTATACAAAAAACGTTTCTGTGCAACTGTGAGAAGGTGTCAGAAAATTTAAACTTTGATTGCTTATCAAATAAACTGAAAATGAGGTACCTAGGTACTGTACACTCGTCTTAAAATATTTTCGATATTTTTAAATTGCTGTAAGAAGAACTTATGAGGAACATTGTAAGTATCACGTTTGTAAGTCTTATTTTAAAATAATACATTAAAACTAAAAAAAACCAAAAATGTAGAGTAGGGACCAATAAATAGCTTAAAATACTATCACCACCAAATCATGCTAGTGGTAATTCTATGGATATAGCTATATCAGAATCAAGTGGTCAAACTTTGACCAATTAGTTTCACTGGAAATGAAAATATTGGATACCAGATAGGGTTTTTTTTTTTTTGAGGTAAACAATCTATACCTTAGGGCTTAGGGGCACAATAAGTTTATATGGTTAGAGTAGGTAAATTACACATGATACGCTTGACGTGAGAAGTCATTCACTAATGACACTCAATATTGATTTTTTTTTTATATATAAAATTAGTTAAACAACTGAAGCTCTGATTTTGGATTAGTTGATGGGAGGGGTGTGAACAAGTAGATCACGACAACATTTTCGTTTTAAACGTCTGGGTGGGTTTCCAGGAGTAGAAAGGATTGAGTATCAGTTAGGGTAAATAAAAATTACAATAATAATTCAAACCAATGACAAAAATACAAAATAAAAAAATTTTATTTTTAGTCATGGATCAGTGCCCGTAGTGGCATGTAAGTCATACGTGTATAACCTATGATCTAAGAGTTGTTCAGGCAATACCTAAGGTTGGGTACTTAGGTAAATTTATAGAAGACTAATATTGAAGATATGAAGTGATTAAGGCATTAGAGGTAAGTCACAACTCACAAGGATGAATAAATTAAATACAATATTATAAAAGTAAGTTTATGGTTTAATAACTGGTAAGTTTTTTCAAAAGGATACGTTCTATTAAAACAAAAACCTAATTTCCTATGGGTTATAGGACTGGCGTAGCCGGTATCTATTATTTTACGGAAACACATTTTTTTATGGATATACCTACACGTTAGACGCCATCACTGTAATGTATTGGTCATTGGGTCATGCCGTAATGGGTAGGTATATAGAAATATATAGGTTAGGGGTCATTAGTTAAGTGTTTCTTACTCACTAATACAATTTAGGTGTCGTAGAAAGAAATCGGATGGTTATTTTACTGAAACATATCTTATATTAAAAAATAACATGTTGTGTATTTAGGTCACTTAGTTGTAAATTGCAATATTATAATTCAGAAAAATCTATTAATATAGCATTAATACTTAATTATATAATCGTCTTTTTCTTATTAATATACCTAAATCATTAGTCATTACTCATTAGTCATTAGCTACATTTAGTCTGATTAAAACCATATTGAACGATTTTATAGTTTTATAATATTATAAATGTATAACTTATACTAAATGTTAACGATGCTGAAACAAAAATCAAATAAGTAATAGTAGTATTTATATTGCAATTTATAAATAGCGAATTGCTGTTATAGGATTGGAATGATGTCAACTGTGGTCTGTGACAGTACTTTTAACAAATGGTAACGAAGTGACAACCAACGACAAAATATCAATGGATCGTATTTACTTGCAAATAATTAATATGCGATATAGCTAACAACACTTACTTGAACATAATGTATAATTTTAATTACCTATATAGCTATATAATATTTAAAAATAAATCGATATCCACTAAAAAGTAAAACAAACATTTCGTTTAGGTTTATTGGTGTTTAAGCATTTATGATAAAATGAAATGACCTTATTACATAACTTCATATTATAAGTGCATACGAAAAAAACTCAGTTATATCAGTCCTAAATACTCCTAATACCTATGAAACAAATATAGATTTATAAACTATATCTGTAGACTGTAGTCGTACCCGTGCTATGTTATGTAAAAATATAAGTATCGATAAGACATTTTACCAACTGTTCCAGCCTCTAAGATTATGGATGGATTTTAGATTTTCTCAGATTGGCGACCTTTCACAATTTTACTTAAATTATATACGTATTGAATTAATTAAAGTAATAAGTATTATTACTATTAATATAGTTTCATCATGCAATATATTTTTTATAGGTATTTTTATATTTTATTAAAAATCAACAAAATAAAAAGTTTGACGATTTTTTTATAAACACCTAGGTATAAAAACTTAGATTTTTAAATAAAATTGCTACATATGAAACACAAATGTTAAATACTACCTACTAACAGTAAACGGAATTTACTAAGAATCAGTGGCATACAGGGTGAGGTTTTAGTAGGGGTTTATTTAACCCCCCCCCCCTCCACAACAAAAAAGAAAATGTACCTATAAGTTTGATAATGGGTCAATTCATTTTAATGTTAAAGCTAACAATACAATATTGGTTATGCCCAAGTTGTATTTTTTATTTGAGAGAGACAGCATAGCAAATTTGTGTAGTAAGCTTTAATAATAGAATGAGTTGACCTATAATCAAACTTTAAGGTAAAAACATTATGTGCTATCTTATGGGTATTTTTACAATATTTAAATTTTAAGCTTGTTATGAACATTTTTAAATTTTAGTTTTTTACGCACCCATAACATGATTAAAAATTAATATATCATAAAAAAATCTATGTGAAAGAAGCATAGACAGTGTTCATATATTTAAGTTTAATAATAGATTGATTTATTTTTATTATTAAAGGTTGTTATTTCACAAAAATTGGTATGTGGTAAGTTCCTAAGATTAAGCAACACATGTGGGTGTAGTATCGTCTTAAGTATATAAAAAATAAATATTTTAATAACCTTATTATTAAAAATTAAAAAAAAATACACCAAACAATTTGTTTAAAAGGTATATCTACTTAAACTCCACAATAGAATAATAAAGAATCATTACAAAATAATGTGTTCACTGTTCAATACTAAAAAATTAAACATAGAAGACAATTTATTCATCTATAACCACATCAGAAATTTAGCAATATCTTATAAAATTATGAAGTAAAAATTAAATCACTTAAACAAATTATTGGATAACAAATTTAGTATTGTTTGTATAAATTAAATAGACAGTTTAATAATAGTAATAAAGACAAAAAAAAAAATCACTTAATTAAAATAATTTAACTGTATTCTATTTAAATGTTATAAAGATGATAGTAATTAGTAACCACATAAACTTGATGAGTGTTTTAATCTGGTTTAAATTGTTGAACTGATAAGAATACATAATTATGTTATCTAAAAAAATAAAACAAAACATAAAATATTATTTCATTAAAATAATAAATATAATATTGTAACTATTATACAATCTAGTCTTGAATTATATAATGGTAAAAACATTTTTGTAGTGATAACATTTAGGTATAATAATTAATTATGACTTATATTAGTGGTTCTCAATTGTTTTTAATCAAGTGAAAAAAAGTTGGTCATTAATAATATAAGTCCAAACACGTCATCTTCATGAGGCATTATTCTAATAAGTAATGAATAATCATACATTTTTGGTTAAAATTGTTATATATTACCAACATTTTTTTATTAGAAACCTAATTATTAAAAAAGACAGCTATTTTAATATTACAAGAAGTCAACCAGTGTGTTCCATGGGCAATATATTATAAACATTGAGCAATAATATTATAATAAACGGCATATTAATAGTTTATTCTAGTAGCTTTAAAAAAAATAATGTCATATTATAAACCAACTTTTTGTTTGTACCTATATGTAATTAAGTATTTTAATGTATATCCAAGATTTTGGATTATGGGAAGCATTTTTTTCATTCTGATAACACATTCTACCAAAATCACAAAATATTTTTTAGTCGAACATGTATTTAATTTTCAATTTTAATACCTAGGATTTGAAAATTAAATACCAGCTTACACTTAATTGTTCTTACAATAGTTTAAGATTATTTAATAACACATGGACAGAATTGTTTTTAAAGGCACATTAAGTTCAAATTTTGTTGAAATGAGATACTATTTAAATGATAAATAACAAATTATTACCTACACCATTTTAGTTATTTTATGGTAATTCTATTGAAGTGTTAATGTGTTATAACAGTTTAAATGATTTTCGATTAAAATTTTCATTTATATTATTGACAATTTGAAGTCTAATGTTGTAGAAAATATCATTTTTAACCAAATAGGTAAGTATTCTTATAAGAAATTAATTAAACCAAAATTTACTTACCACATTATATTGATCATAATAAACTTGGTGAACTCTCAAGTAGGAATACGTTTAACTGTAAAACAATTTAAAAAATAAGAAAAATATTTATAGAAACTAAATGGTTAAAAATGTATTTATCTTAAATCTATAACTCAGATATTTGAATAACTGTTAGCATCTTAAGATAACATTTGATGCTTACTGAACATAAAGAGATCCAGTTTTGTAGTTAGATTGTTTCAGAGCATCTTTTAATTTTTCTTTTTGATGTAATAAGACACCAGATGAACTTGAAGTATTAGTACCGTACATACTATTGAGTACATAATTAAATCCTTTTACTGCTTTAGCACTGTTAACTTTAAATCGTTGCATTCCAAATGCTTGAATTGCTTTAGACATTCCATATACATTTGATTCAATCCATACTGATCGCTCTGCAACTGTAGTACTTGGATTTTCTTCATTTACTTTATAGACAACTTTTTCTGTCACACCCTAAAAAATAAAGATGATAAAAATTAATGATAAATTAATATTTTTTACTTTTTTAAGCTTAAAAGCATAAAATTTAAATTAATTTTATACATTTTAGATATTTGAAAAATAGATTATGGAATAAACATATCATGAATTATTTATTTATAATTAATTTAGAAATGTATTATAGTGCTGAATTAATACTAAAATTTAAAGATTTTAATTAATATGATATATAACATTATTATTAAAAAGTTAATAGAAGTTAAACTACAAATAACCTTGAACAAACACAATTATTAATTCATTAGCAAAAAATTTTATAATTATGTATAAAGTATAAATTGAATGTGTTTTAATGAAATGGTTCAAGGTTTTTATAAAATAGATATTATAAAAAATCAGACACATACCATAACACTCGCATATCCAACGTTCCTTGTATATGTCACCAATGTCTTATTTGAAGGATCTAAAATTGATTCTTCAACAATTTTTACATCTTTACTATGTATAAAACGTTCACCCCATTTTGGCAACTTGTTAGTTTTTGTAAATAACCTAATAGAATGTAATTTTTTTTCTATCACCTCTCTATGTAACACATCTTCAGATAATACATGCTTGCTGAAAACATAAATTTATTATTTGATATATTTTATAAAGGCGATAATACATTTTATATTAAACTGAAATGTTACCTTTCTGGGTTTGGATAACGATGCCAAAAACCATGAACTACTTGATCCCATCTGAATGGGAATAAACTTTTATTTTCAAAAAATTTTACCATTATTATTGTATATATGGCAAATAGTGCAAATTTATATTTTATAACAAATTAATTTCAAACACTCTGCTGTATAGTTATATTGTCAATATCCTACATGTATTTAACCACACAAGTTGTTTCCAGTGTCATTTCAATATTTCAATAAAATATGTACTATGTACCTACTATAAGAGATTGCAACTATACAGTATGTAGGCCGTAGGGCATGGGCACAGCATACTATTATAATATTTTAGTGTTTAGTATTTACCTTTTACAAGGAGATAACAAAGTATGATAACAAGACGGTAATATTGATAACAAAATTGTAGAACCAAGGTGAAATGATCAATGTAGAATTGAATAATAAAATAATTAATGAACAACCTAGGTATATACAAATATGATTTATTGATATTTCATAATGAATACCAAAACATGGTACACTTTATCACTCATATCTTTAAATTCTTTTTGCGGGACAATAAACTAGACTATTGGATCATAAATTCTTCAGACTTAAAATTTTTTTAACTCTTATATTTTGCGCATGCGCAACAAAATTTCATATTTTTTAAATGGCAAACCGTGTTTTAAATATCATTTTCGGATTGATCTATTTTTTTCAAGAAATTTTGATGGATCAACTTGTGTTGTATAATAACTAAATATAATTTTTATTACATTTAAATACATTTTTTTTTTCACTTGTAAGTATTATTTTATTCTAACACCGTGATGCAATTAACATTTGGTATTATTATTAAAGTAATAAATTATTTACTATTTGTCTATTTATGAATTATTATTTAATTTTATTGTTACACTCCACGAAATAACATACTTTAAACATGTATTTTCAGGAAACAAAGTTCTAAATTTCTTTACATTTTTTTTAACAATAATAATATGATAGATTATTATTTACAATTTAATTTACAGAAATTACGAACATAGGCGCGTTCAATAAATTGTTCGAAAGTCCCTCCCAGGCGCGTACACAAAAAAATATTTTGTGGGGGATTTTGGTTGTACATTTTCGTACTTATGTAATTTAATCTAACCTATAACCTAACAGGAAGTGTAAACAATTTCAATTATAGTACTATTTATTCCTCATAAAAAACGTCATTATTAAAAAAATTTTAATTATTTTAAAAAACATGTATTTTTATAATATAAAATCTAATTTTCGAGGTAGTCTTGCAAATCTGTTAATGACTTCGTCAATATCAATGTAATGTCTCAATTGACGATTGTAGATACTGATCGAGCACTAAACGAGAATGTACATAATTCATATTACGATGGCAATGCAGGAAATTAAATAAAAGCAAACTAAAAAATAATAACCCACATTTCCTGAAATGTGTGTGTTTATGTGTGTGTGTGTGTGTGGGGGGGGGGGGGGTTGAACCCTATAACCCCCCTTGTATACGCGCCTGGTTCCTCCGTTGTGTAGAATCGTAAGTAGTCAAATCGAAATTTAAATCAGAATTATAATTAGGTTTCTATTAAAATAATAATGAGCATTGATCTTTCTATTTTTGTTATCTACCAAACCTACTAAAATACCATTAGGTACGAGGTACCTTCTTTTTTCGTATTAGGTACCTATACTACCTATAGGTTACCCATTATTAAGATTTAAGAGACTCATTGTTAGAGTCATTAATGGGGCATTGCAGTCTGGGTAGTTCAAACTTTTCTGTTCGCTATTGTCAATGTGTAGTATAAAGTCGTAGTTTAAATTTTGTTAGATTAAAAATGTAAGCACGAATAATCATGAAAAAGTTCAGTTACTGGAAAATGCAACAGACACGTCAGAAACACACGAGAAGCAACAAGAATATACGCCCACAGCAATATCCAGATCGGTATCACTCCATTGTACTTATGTTCAAAAACTTGAAGTGTTTGATAACAAATGGTTCATTTAATAGAACAAATGCTGCTCAACAATAATCTCAAGTAAATCAATATTTTAATGAGGTTATTGAAAATCAAGTTTAAGCATATTATGTACATCTTATATTCGTCTATTAAACACGTTGGAATCGTTGGACATGAAATCGGCGTGCCATATAACTTAAGTTCACAGAATTAAAAAAAAACTCAGACTTACATATACATATTTACACATAACAGACCCAGAAAAAATATGTTTTGCAATTACTCCTGGATGATCACACACCTGCCCAGAATTCCCGAATCGTCCAAGAACTTTTGAGAGTTAAGGTTTGGCGCAAAATTGATTGCAACACAATAACACATGGAACTGTAGTTGCATCCAAGGTCACCTGATTTCACACCGTTAGACTTTTTTGTGGGGACACTTGAAAAATATTTAGAACGCAAATCCTCTAACCATCATTCAAGATATAAAGAATAAAATTACACACAAGGGTAACCTCTTAAATGAAAATCAAATACTGCTAGCAATTACTCGTGAATGTTTACTTCGATTTGAGGCATGCGATCTACACAAAGAAAGGATTCAAACAATTTATTGAATAGTTTATTTTTGGAATTTCTGTAAGCTATTATAAATACAAATCCATAGTATTGTTAAAAAAAAATAAAAAATAAAATTAGAATTTTGTTTCCTGAAAATACATGTTTAAATTATATTATTTCATAATGTGTGACAATAAAATGAAATAATAATTCATAAATATGTAGTAAATAATAATAATTTTGATTGAATCATGGTGTTTAGAAGGAAATAATTCGTAAAATTAAAAAAATATATATTCAAATTTAATACGATTTTTTTTTAAATTATACCTATACCTCTAATTTAGCTAATTTTGCACAAGTAGTCCATGTGCAAAATATAAGAGTTAAAAAAATTAAGTCTTAGGAATTTATGATCCAGTTTAATGTCCCGCAAACAGAATTGAAAGATATTTACAGGGTAATGAGTGATAAAATGTATCCTTTTTGGGATACGTAGTTTACTAATTCAATAGTTTTAAAATCGTTACTCGTTAGTAGACAGTGGTTAAGAATTTTGTATTTGAATCTTATACCATTGATTATAAATTTATAAATAATTAAGTGTTCAGTTTGTAGAAAGTTGTTTATTGTAGTTTGTTCCCAAAAAACACCCTCTATATTTGGAGGACAACTAGGAAAGATTTCACTATAACTAGGTTACTATAGGTTCATGGTTATAAAATAGATACATAAAGCTTAAAATTAATTTAAATATTTTGGAAATGACATTGCATAAAATTGGATTGAAAAGTAGAATTTTAATTACAAAAAAATAATTAACGATGCTATTCTTGGTTTAAAAATCAAATTAAGCCTAAAATGAACTAAAAATATGGGGTCGACTTGAAGGTGGTTCAAGCTGTGCAGTGATACAAGGCTCCGCACAGCGCACATTTAAAGGGCCCGCAAAAATATATTATCAGGTATTCGGATTCATACTCTATAATATTATTATGTTTTCTTCTAACGATGCATGGATAGGCAGATTCATCTTATTGTCCTCCGTAACTCTTTGAGGCTCCGAAGTAATACAAACACCCACTAATAGCCTTCAAAAAACAATTTCGGGCTCATAGAGCTCTGGTATTTACCAAACCTGCTCTATGAAGAATATGTATAAAAAAACTGAGTTAGCATATCAGTATTTAGATTTTTTGGTCTTAAAAATGTAATCCTTAGCTATAAAAATGTAACCTAGAGTATATTTTTAATGTTTTGTACAGGTATAAGGAAAACCTATGGTAGGATCTTGAATCCAATTTTCAGGCTATTTTACCTAGCAAAAAATGTTTATTGACAATATTACTATGATTATTAAATAAACTAAAAAAAATTTTAATTTAAAATTGAAAATAGTACAATAAATATTTGTTGAAAATTTAAAGGGTCTATGGTCATTTGTTTTTGAGTTAGGTACACACCAAACAATTTTAATCAATTTTGTCAAAAACACTGGTTTTGGATAAAAATTCCCGTTGTTTTTTAATTTTTCTCCATACTTCTAGGAATATTTTTCCTGGCTAGATTCACTTTTCAATCAAGAAAATGGTGAAGTTCAAAATTGAGACGCAATTCTACTGCCCACGTAGGTGAATAGGCGATGACACAAAAATAAAAACGCACATCACACATCATTGTATAATCATACCATCTCACCACTCAAAATCAAAAATCAAAAATAATTTTTCAGAAAACTATTAATTAATACGTATATAGTTTTTTTTTTTTAAGGAAGGACACATTCGTATCAGCTGATCCCAATATCCAAACAATCAATCCAGAAAATGCGTATCAATAAAAAAAAAATAGGAATGAAAAATCCCCCTTTGCCCATATTCCCCAACCACAAATGGCGATAATGGTTTACCAAATTTGTACAATCTGACCTCCAGATAGTAATAATGTTTATATAGGTACCTAGGTAATGATTTTTCATGATATCTGCAATTTAGTACCTACTATGGTAATTTTTATTTTTAAATAGGTCATATTATATGACTCATATACGACAAAATAACGTTACATTCAAAACACGTTTGCAGTACCTACTTAGACTTTATGATATAGGTAAAATTATCTATAGGTAGTAGGCACTTTTGGTTACAATAAATCACTAGTTAGAAACTTTTATAAGTACAATTAAAATGTATACCTATGTTATATTCAAGAAACGTATACAAATGAATAACACAAAAGAGGGTTACCATATCTATAAAATATATGAAGCATTTACATACAATAAAAAGTACTTACTATATGTGTAACTGGTAAAAGCAATTGTAGTTTAGGTACTGTTTCTACCTCAAAACAATTATTACGATTGGAGCATTATTATTAAAATTTAAGAACCATGTTTTACTTAATACTATTGATATTCCTTCCTCACGGCGAAATGGTATTTTAAATAAGAAATTATAAATATTTCAATAAGAGTAATAAACATATATTTTTGTTTAGAAAAGTTTTAAAAAATATCAAGTAACGGAAGACATGACCGAAGAACGAATCGACGAAGACATTAAGTGGATGTTGTTACCAAACGGAAGAGGCGACCCACAATTGGCTATAATATCGGGTTTGGAAAAAAATAGTGAAGCAGAACCATTGGTGGAAAATATAAAATTTCATTTATATACAAGGTACTTACCTAATTTAAATATATATAAATGTATCAATTATTGTTTTAAATTCTGAGGGAAACGATACATTTATTGATTTTACAATTTTTTTTTTGTGAAAGTATATTTTGTCATAACTCATCACCTTTGTAGCAGTAAAAATGAGTAAAAATTCTTTAAGATTCCACTACAACTATCTTCTATAGTCGTAGGAAAGTAAATCTAGTTGGTACTTTGGGTGTCAAAAGTAAAAAAGTAGTATTACTCATCAGTAGCTACTTTTACTTAATAATTAAGGAAACAACCGAAAATGGGGAAATACTGAAATCTTTTTCTTTGACCAGATTTTGAACATTTGATATTTCACAAAATGTTTTTATTAGCATTTTATAATTTCTATGCATGGTATAATTTTTAAAATATTTTGATTATTTTTGAGCTATTTCTAGAAATTTGAAATTTTATTTAGTTATTTTTTTCGATAAATTAAGATAAAACAATTTATTTTTAGCCAAATAGGAACATTTATTTCAGTCTTTGTCATCAGTTGTATTTAAAAAAATATTATCTACAATTATTATTTATGAGCTTTTAAATTACTTTAAAGTTAGAATTTTGACCTACTTCGTGAAATCGTAAAATTGTGTACTTAATTATAGTATATAACTAGAACCTACCAATTTTATAATTATATTATACATTCATACCTACGTGTAAAACAGAAAAACAAATGTTCAAACTATATGAACTATACTTCATAGTAGATACAGTAAAGTAGAATGCTGTGTAATAACATGTAAGGTACATACAAAAAACTACGGTTTACAAATTTCAGCATTAAAGGCGATAAATTAAATAGGTAAATTAAAATAGAAAATAATACTTATAAGGTAAAAAAACAAATAATAAATTGATATTTAACATAATCTTTTTCCACATAGATACAATCCCGAGAATAACAAAAAACTGAAGTGGAAAAAGTTCTTTTAATCTAAATTTACTTATTCATTAGGTAGGTACTATTGTATTGATTTATTACTAATGAATAAACTTTAAGATGTTCGAATTTAAAAACATCGTATTTTGTATCACCTTTATAGCTTATCATAATTATAATTGTTATTGTTGATTATTAGATATTTTTTTGAATAGGCTTCAATTACTAAGGTCATTAGCCTGGTACTGTGGGGGGGGGGGGGCACGGTTGATTGGAACACGTTTGTATGTGTTGCTAAAAACCCGGATGGTCACCCATCCGAGCGCTAGCAACGACGGCCGGTACGTACGTACGCCCAGAGCATTGCCGTAGATTGAGCGTACGATCGCTCCTCACCAAGCCACGGTTATTAGTTTATAGAAGGTGTTGAGGCATTTATTTCCAATCAAAATTTCCCAAATCCCAACATATTATAAAAACAAGAATATATTAGAAAATATGTAGTACCTATTCAATTATTATAATTATTATGGTATAGTTTTAACTGTTTCATTTCATAATGAAAAGAATACATAGGTAGTAATAATAAATAATGGCCATGGCCTATGACAATAATCTGCAACGCATAATATGATAAAATTCAAAAAAAATATATGTATTGATAATAATAATAAAACAAAATTATATTAAATTTAAATTTCTCTCTTTGCTTCTGTTGGCAAATTCGTCTAATAAAATGTCCTCATTATCTCGATGAATTTATAAAGGTGCAAATATTTTGAAGTCATATTTCTTAAATAGATTTAAAGTCTTCACAAAGTCGAAAAGCTGCGTTTAGCCAAAACGTCGGATACTTGAAACATAGCTAGTATTTTTAGTAACTATTAGATATTTCTGGGGTATAGGTACATTAAATCTAAATGATCACAGACATTTAAAGTTTCTATATTAGTTGCGCGTGGCTGTTGCGAGCTTAAGGTTTCATTGACATTATTCCATTTAGTTTGTCAAACCTCAAACTCCGTTTCTATAATGTCGTTAAGCCCAGGTAAATCATTTTCATATAGTTGAATAGCTAAAGAAGAAAACTTAACAATGCATGATAAGATATACTTGGTAATGACTGATGACGATAACCATTGTGAAAGATTTATGTAAGACCAGATTAAATATCGAACTAAATAGTATTAAGTATTAGTCTTTTGGTTACTTTTTGGTATAATATTTCTGATCATGAATTTCGAAAATATATATTTATTTTTAGATTGTAAACGAAGGTTGAAAGCAATTTAATTAATACTACGTTAATATGTTTTTTCATTTTATTAATTTGAATGTATGTTAGAAAATATCACCTTTCATGTTTCATGTCTTTGTATGTTCAAAATGTCGGAAATTAACTATATAAATTGTGATTGAAGAGTTCTTGGAAAGACGGAAGTATAGTATTCATAATTTCAATCTGAACATTTCGGAAAATTCATTAGTTTCTTTACAGAATTGATATTATTACAATATAATTGCAATTAATTAAATATTTTTTATAACGTTTAGTTGTAATGATAAGATCCAATTTCACGGGCTTTGAGAGGTTAAATGATTACTCTCCATTTTATAACAATTATAGAGTGTTGGTTGTTCTGTGTTTTCGAGTACGTGTGCCACTAAAATCTAGTATTTTTTTAGATAATTGCGAAAAGCTGAAAAAACCCCTCGCACATGTTATTGCAAGATACGAGTTTAAGATAAACTTTTTTCTACGGCGCTTTAAAACTTTAAAAATATTACTAGTGATTGTTTTAATTTTATACGTTGTTTATTTAACGTTTATTTTAAGAAGTTATTTTAATTATTAAAAACAAAAAATATCGATTAATTTTGGATCTGCTGTAAGAGTATGTAAGACTATGTTATAAAGTTTAAAATACCGAAATTATCAAGTATTTTACCGGTTTATATTTTATCAGGTTTCAAGATTGTTTAATTATATTGCCAAAATGTATTAGATTCATTAATTTTATTTCGCCATACGATCATAATTACTGTAATGTATTTATTACCTACTTGTTTTTACATAAATGGCAAATGGTATAAATTGTGTATCTAATGCCTTTATATTATATATTTTTACAAATTTTTCATTAATCATTTTTCGGTAAATTATCCTTCTGATTTAAATGTATGGGTTATTATTTCAGAACGAAAGAGTAATATTTCCGTTTCATAAATATCTATACTTTTTCCCTTTTCGTCGTTAAATAAAAATATTATTTTAAAATACAAAATACTAAATACTTATTCCAAAATATCGCGTGAATAATTAATTATGATTATCATAGCACCGACAAAGCGATCAGACTATTGAAACTCGGTCGTCGTACGGCCGCCGCACGCACGTCTCGATCGGAAACGTGTCCGTGGGCACCTTCGAGGGTTTCTCGGGGGAACTCGCAAACGCGTTAGTGGTATAACGATAATAATATTCATAAGCGCACGTCTGGGGTTATTAATTTATACGCGACGCGATGGCGCAGGAGAAATTAACAAAAAGTCGTATTATTGTGAAACCAATATTATAATGCATGTGATGACAGGTCGTGATGGTATGTCTGAGAAACTGCTCTGCGCGGACGCAAGGTTCGTCATCGTCTGCGAAAGCTTGCAGCTAGACATTATATCTTTGGATATAATGTCAATTTGTTGTCGTTGTTGTTTACGTATTTCGATAGTTTTTTCAAGTGTCCTCGTACTCACGGGTAACGATAAATGCACAGAGAAAATCGCACGACGGCTATTACCGTAGAAGTGTAACCCTACGAGATTTCACTCACCCGTAACGTAACCGTTCAACCTTAACCATACCAATGTGCAATTCTGGGCATGCACGTGTTAATGAGCTTAAGTTAACTTAAAAATTCTATTAGTTTTACATTTTTAACTAAACTTTTTAAAATTCCACTTTCAGTAACTTAATTAATTTTTCCATGTTTTAAATTTAATAGATAACGAGTTTCCCTTAATTAAATCCAATTCGTTAATTTATAAATAATTAAATAATAAATATAATAAAATTATTATTGATGATACATTGCATGGGCATGGTATTCTTTAATATTTGAAGCTATATAACTGGCTATAAATTATAATGATACATTTAAAAAAAAAGCTTTATTTAAGTCAAATTAAACTTCCATACAATTTTTAAATAAACTGAGTTAGTAAAAAAAAATTAAGATAACTATATTCTTGCATTAACTTTAAACTAATTTAAAATGTTTCCTATCAATTTAAATTAACTCAACTAAAAATTATTAATAATTTTCCCAGGATTGGTAGTATGTGTTACTTTATCAAATTATTTGCTATCAAAATCTAATACCTTACACTCGATTATAATCAAATACACAAGACTGTGTACTCACCAAATACACACTGTAGGGTTTAACTTATATTCAACGCCACTATACCGTGATCGTAATCCACGAGAATGTGCTTATAGAATATTGTTATACCGTGTGGTTACAGTGTTACACCTATAAGTACTGCCGATGATTTGTTATTATACCACTGTGTTATACAAACATTTAATTCGCTTTCAAACATGGTAATGGCGATCGAAATTCGGTTAATCGTCGTAACCGGTACCAATTTATACAACCGCCTATATTGCAGATATGTATTAAGAGGACGTGATACCTGCATGTGTTGTCTCTGTCTTACAAGTGCGTAACATAGTAAATGTTACGCTCAGCAGAACACGTGTAGCTCCGTTAATTAAAAAAATATTGCGAATTTACCTCTTATAAAATCTAAAGGTAAGATTATTATCTAGGCAACCTCATAGGTTTTTTTATTATATTTTAATTTTAACGCTAGTTATGAGTATTTTAAAATTGTAAATTTTTTATATTCTTAAAATACTTATAACTCGAGTTAAAATAAAAATATAATAAAAAGCCTATGAGGTTGCCTAGATAATAATCTTACCTTTAGATTTTATAAGAAGTCAATTCACTGTTCTGCTGAGTGTACAATTTGCTATGTTACGCACTTGTAAGACGGAGACCACACATGCGGGTATCACGTCCTCTTAAGCTGTACCTACTACCTAGTTAACATAACGTGAAGAGTATTCTTCACTCAAAAACGTACTTGTGGGGAGGGGGACTGTGTGGTTTATTTCTTGTCCCAATATCAATCTGCGGAACTTTGCAATCTACTAAATTGATTCCGTTTACCTTAACAAACTATATAAAATAATTTATAATTAATTATAAAATGTGTACAACATGTTATAATATAATTTATCATTGTCACATAAGTAATTTAATATCTGGCTAATAATCCATGAAAATAAAAGAGGTGCCAACGTATACACTGCCACCTTTTCATCTTTTCTTCAGCTAACTCCTCCTACAGGTTCCATAGTGTAATAAAATTGATATTATCACAGAAGAGCCACATTCCTGTTTAAAAAAAAAAACTTAAAGGTCGACTCAAGACTCATATAATCAAAACTTTTGTTTTTTTTAAATTTTAAATTAATGTATTTGTAACAATATTTAATAGAGTACCTAATATTTTTCTGGCCGATACAAAATCAACAAAACATCGTTGCGATAGGTTTGACTAGTATAAATTATTTTTGTCACTCGAAGATTATTGACATATAATGATCATTACCCACTTGCTACTCTACATTGAAGCATCCACTTGAGTGTCTGCTATATCATTGTACTAGCTTAATACGTATTTTCGAAAATGTTTACCTCGTCTGAATCCATCAATAAGCTACAGTTGACTGAGAGTGATAAGATGAAGTCAGTGTTCGAAGAGCTGAGATCGGCTGAATTTCACATACCATCGACGTTTCCAATTAGAGTTAGAACAGGGCCGGCCATAATACGATACTCGTCGACGCCAAACGTGGCCACAACATATCGTCGACACTCGGTTGGAGACGCCGAGATTTATCAGTCGTTGTCAGCCCCGTTCGAACAATCGTCCAAGTCACTTCAGCAGCCAAAAGAGATCGGACAAAACTTAGTACCATCCAGTTCACCGGAAAACAATATGCCCGTAGCGAACTATGCAGGACAGACGTTCCGTCATTACATGTCGCTGGTCGAGCATGCGCTCAGTTCCCCCGTTGTGGATACACCGGACAGAGTTGACACGACAACGTGTACGTCTGAGCCGGAACTACGGGTAACATCGGCTGGCATCCTGAAGACAAGCGAATTCGGTGGCTGTCGGTGGTCCTCAGCACCGAACATCCTTTTACGTTGTTCACCGATGGACCAACCAGAACCCGAAACGCATGACAAATGTAGTGACGTCACTCGTCAGGAGTTGTTGGCCAGCGAGCCTATACATCCCAAACGGCGTCGCACAATTTGGAGCCGGACGAAGAAATTCGTCCGGCGCATGTTGTGCTGCGCCGTTTAGGGTTAGGTTAAAAGTACGTGAACAAAAAATAAATAAATGTTGCAGTTGCATATACAGTTGTATATACAATTGAAAAAGTTATACAGACAAAAGAATATATTTTTCTTGTTTAATAAAATTATTTAATACAGAGACAATTATTAAACTTTATTTATTTGTATTAAAATTGATATTTAAATAGTTCCTAAATTAGGTTCTTAACAATTATATTTTATATTACTTAAAATATGTCTGAAATAAAGTAAAAACTAATTAAAGTAAAAGTGAAGTGCTCGAGTTGATGGACTTCAAAGATCATCTTACTCACAAAATTGATATCACTACCTACATAAACTAATAATACAATCCTTATATTTTATTTAGGTATAATAAATAATTACTTTAAAAATGATGTTCGACCTTAAGTTAAAATAAAAAATAAGTGGTTTACTGTGATAATTCACACAAATAACGTTTTCGTGTCAAGTCATTTAATCGGTTTTTTTATAGTATTAAAAATTAAAGTGAATTAAAATGATATTGAAAATTTAATTCATGGAAATTGTGATATTTGTTATTACTTATGTCCTATATGAATAATATGTAATGTAGTCCATAGCCCATAAGCCCCAATAAAATTTTGACCTACTTAGTCAAAGTTTTCAGCATCATCAATATTTTAAGATTATTTTTATTAGTTGAAAAAATATACTATTTTTCGAGTATACCAAACTCTAAAAATAGACAAGACGTTCATCTAAAATCAGTTTATTGAAGAAATTGTTCAAACTATTATAGATACCTCTAAAGATAATAGATAACTAGATACTCTTTAAACAAAATATAATAAATCTATATAGTATATAATGAGAATGGAGTTTCTTTATGACCTTTAAATCTTTCATTGAATTTTTTGTAAAATTCTTCAATGTTATTAAACGGTACATTGCTTTTATTTCGTTGATTGCTACAGATACAAGGTAATTTTGGTTCAACGTTCTTTGCATAGCGCAATGTTTTTATGGACTCTTTATAAAATATACAGTTTCATTTTTAATTTTAAATCAAGATTTTGTCGAATGGTATGAAACACAGAAATTACATCGGTTACTTGTTTTAGAGCCTAAATAGATCAATATTTTTGCTATGTCAATGTGTATTTAGAAAAATTATAAATATTAAAATATATATATCTTAATAATATTTTACTAGACACACAAAAAACACTCGTGAAGCGCAAACGGCAGTGCCCTACGCAAGCACGATACTATATAATACAGTGTATGAGTATGAGTGATACGATACTAATTACTAACGATGTTAAAATCGTTTGTACATTTTTGAAGATAAACAACGGCATAAACTATAAAAAGTAAAAACGATAAAACTAACTACCGATAACATTCAACTGTTCAATGTTTAAGTACAGCTTTAACTGTATAGGTGTCACGAATTTACGATGTTACGGTTTCATTATAGTACGAACGAAATATACCTTGTTACTAATAATTCTTAAGACAATAATATTGAACTTCAACGACTTACAACTTAGGCAAATACAAAAAAACATGCTTGACATTTTAAGGGGCTTAAGTAGAGATGCCTCACTTCAGAACCATCCCACCATAAATACGTCATTGATTGTAGATAATATTTACCTCATTACCTTGTCATGACCACCTCTAAGATATTTTCAACTATTTTGTCTTCATTTTCGTTAGAAAATTGAAATAAAATACCTATAAAGCTATAATCTACAACAATATAAGCAAAAAAAAAATGCACTTCTTACCAATACATGTTTAATGTTTATTTAATAGGGACAATCCGACAAGAGCTGAAATGCAAACTATGGACAAAAACTGTCTGCCGATATTTAAATACTTCCGTCCTCAGAGAAAAACGAAAATATTAGTTCATGGTTTTGGTGATAGCGCTGAAGATTCTCTTATGTTTCCATTACTTAGAGATGGTATGCATACATAATATATTTTTTTTAATACTATAAGTAAACTAGCCTATAAGTTTTCAGATTGATATACACTTGTGATTTTTTTTCACACATTTTTTGTTGATTTAACAAGTTATTTATTTTTATTTTTCAACAATTTTCTTTAAGCTCTGTAAAATAAATGTAGATGAATGCATACACCTAGGTATTAGTGAAAAAGGTAATTTTTCTGGATGATTTATATATTACATTTTTATCAATCTAATATTGATTATAATTCAAAATATTTAGCTGAATGCGATAACCATTGCCATTTCTTTTAAATTTTAAGATATTTAACTAATTTCTAGGTACTTAGGGGGTAAAGTCGTACATAGTAAGTTGCATTTACAGATTTAATAGAAATGATGACTAGAAAAAATTGATGTTAAAAGGTAGTGGGAGTACGGAACACGAAAATATAGGTGCGTAAAAACTTAAGGTTTCTATGCACCTAGTGACTAATTTTAAAAATTGGTTTTTAGAATGTGTTACTCATTTCCAGTCTTATCCCAAAAAATTAAATTTAAAAAGTGAGCTATAAAGTCATAGAAAAGAGATTAAAGGATATAGTCACGTAAGGGATTGGGAATAACTATAGTACATGACTACAGAATAGAAAACTCCTTTGGACTCTCTTTAGGGTAGCAGAGTCCGAAGCTGCGTGGGTGTCCCACATGACTGATCCATATTTCATTCTCAAGTAGGGACAGAATTGACGAGCAATAAAAGGCCTTTATTGGAGAGGTGAGTTTGAAGTCAAATGATATCCGTTTTATGAACCCCGGGGTCTTTAGGCGTTGCAATTTATTGATAGAATGTGAGAATGGTAACCAAGGTCCCGGGGATAAGAAAACACTCAGGTCTTTTTAGTAGTGGACAGATGGAATAGTTATATTGTTTATCGAGTATATTGTTGACAAATTAACCATACATATTTATGAATAATTATTAAAAATATATATACAGGTATATGTATACCTACTGCGTAGTTATAAAAATAAAAACAAGCGTACCTATGTATAATATGACGTATCCTACAATACCTATATATTTACAGCATTTTTGAGCTATAACGATTATAACATATTCACCGTTGATTGGTCGGAACTGGCTGCTGTTCCTTGGTATAATTCTGCTGCGAAAAATACTAAGCACGTATCAAAACATTTGGCTTCTTTCATTGACCATTTAACATCATCTACTGATGCTCGTACAGAAGATTTTCATTTGATCGGATTTTCGTTAGGAGCACACGTTGTTGGTCTTACAAATAACGAATTGAAATCTGGAAAAGTTAAACATATAACTGGTAAAATATTTAGGCCAACGCCTGATTTTTAAATTAATGTATACATTTTTTAAGGGTTGGATCCTGCGGAAGTGCTGTTTTCTTCATCAAGTCCCGAAGAACGCCTTGATTATAGTCAAGCAAAATTAGTCGAAGTAGTACACACGTCGGGAGGATTTCTCGGATTTAAAAAACGACTTGGACATAGGGACTTTTATCCCAATGGTGGTGCCTGGCCTCAACCTGGTTGTAAAATTGATTATGCTGGTAATTACTAATAATCGTTAATCAATACATATTGTAATAAATAAATAGCCCCAGGATATTCTTATAATAATTAACTACATGGTTTTTTTTTTTTGTATATTTCTTCACATAGCGGTATGTAGTCATCGCCGAGCTTACTATTATTATGCAGAAGCAATAACTAAAAGTGAAGGATTTACTGCTGTTCCGTGTCCTTCTTATGAGGATTATACATCAGGGGCTTGTTCTAATAATACAGAATTATCAGTACAATTGGGAAAAGCACCTTATGATAAATCGTAAGTAACCTACTTATAATAAAATAAGGAGAAAAATCTATAAATTATTTTGATTTACAGAAAAGAAGGTAACTATTATTTAATTACAAACTCGGATTCTCCTTACGGTAAAGTAAGTAGACATAAGAATAATCGTTGATCATTATATATTGCATGTTGATCGTTGTCATATGAATATAAATCATTGCGTGCAACATGAATTTAAATATTTTATGTACACAAATAATATACCTACCTACTGTTAACTATAGTAAATATAAGAAAATAATATCAAAAATCGTTTTTTCATTAAAACTCTCAAAGTAAGTTATCATTTGCATATCTGGCAGTACATTTGTTGGTAGCCGTTAATAAAGGCTCATTGTGGCCAACATTCCGTAGTCCAGTAAGTATCAATTAATAATTTATCAAAATAAGGTCCACACCATTAATCCGCAAAAATTAAAAAGGGCTCAATAAAATAATTATTCCGGTTTAGGACCAGTGGCGTATTTGAGACTTCACCTAGGGGGGGGGCGATATTAAGAGGAGTAAACCGCCCTACCAATTAAAAACATTTTTTTTAGACATATAAAAAAACAAAGCATTTTTATTATTTAATTTAGCACTTTTATTAAAGAATTTTTATTACAAAACAAAATCTATATTTCTTTTTTTAAGACTTGTGAATCGATCAATTACATCATCAACATTTATTTCTATAGATCTGTGAATGTTTAATAATGCCAACCCTGTAAGCCGATCCTGGCCCATTTTTGATCTCAGCCAAGTTTTTAACCTATTGACAAAATAATATAAAGTAGCAGATATGACTAATATAAGGATATAAATAATAAGAAGTGGAAAAGCCAAAAAGTGGATGTGTGAAGTCGAGGAGAGTAGTAAACGAAAATAACAAAGAGAGAATGTAACTACTATTACTCAAAACTAAATACAGAGCAATTAAGCATATGGCACATTCCGAATAATGAAAACATTTGTTTCAAGGTTGTTAGTAAGGCTTTATACAGTCGAGTTGCGATAACTCGAAAAACTTGACAACTTGATTTTTTTTTTTATTCCCCTAGAACCTTGTTTGCGTATATAAAATATAGCGTGCACGGGGATACGGGATGTTAAATCAGTTGCAAGTCGCAAGTGTACGAATAACGATTGTATGGCGAACAGGCGAACGGAACAGTCGAACAAACACAACACATTTTCATAAATATCATATTTAATTTTTCATAGATAAGTATCAGATAAGTTATCAGTTTATCACAATAACGAAATGACCCATCGTGACCATTAATTAGGTAACCATTTCGACAGATGACGTTCCGTTCCATCATTCGTTTGGTACGACTACGTCACCCAGTCCTCGGGCCAAATGTTCCATCTTTGCGTACCATAGAGCAATCACTAATCAGTAATCCGGTTGTATTATGTATTATCAGTTGACAGTTATCACAAAAATTTCTCATCCAAAAAAAATTATTTACTTATTAATTAAAATATTTAGAAACACTTATAAGTTCAACAATCATAAAATATTATTTTCAAAGATCTCTCGGGGGGGGGNGATCGCCCCTATCGCCCCCCCTCATATACGCCACTGTTTAGGACAACATATTTATTGGTTACTGGTACTTACCTATCTAGTTCAATGGGCACAGTAAGTTTTGGAATTTTATTCAGCCTAACTGAATCAACATTTAAACACTAACCTCGAGTTTAAAGACTTGAGTCGGTAGGCATACCACAGCTAGGTACTAGGGAACAAACGTTTAATCTCTTTTCTATGGAGCGATTACTTGTCATAGATATCTACATAAGAAGTGCAAATTTTTTTTTTTTAAGACGGGAAAGATGATACTATCTTGTTGTAAGCCAGTACTGTAGTTGTCAAGTGGGTCATTGTAATGCATGTGTTAAATATTATTCAATGCTTCAATGATATAAAATCAATTGAAAAATGGTTTTAAAAATATGGTTCATTTTTTGCAATTAGATTAGCTGCGATTTGATTGTATTTTAATTATTTAACTGATTTGATAAAAACAATATTCTGTGAGCTGGTAGGAACCATCTCTTTCTGATTTCCGTCAGGCGTCAATACTAATAATTGACACTAAAATCTATCGTGTAATGTACTAATGTGTTTCAGTAAAATATGAAAATAAAAAAACAAAACATAATTATTTTAGTAAAATGGTTTTTTTTATTTTACTCAAGTGTTCTTGTGCCACTTCAAAAATCAACAAACTAATACTTAATGTGGACAAAATGTATGTAATATTAATATAGGTAAATAACATACACATAAATATAGTGATACTACAAATTTTAAATTATTGCACATTGCACAGTGTTATAAAAAAAAATTGTACAAGCAAAACAATATATTTACACAATTTTTTTACTCTTTGTTAATAACAATTATTTGGCTAAGTTGATGCAAATTAAACGGTAAATAAACTAGAAATGTTTTACTTTAAATATATTATATTCAAACTAAGTGATTGTCCGATAAAAATAGTAATATTTATTTTATAGTTTATACAATACAAATCAATAAAAGTGGTGGAACAGAATATTGAAAAAAAAAATATATATAAAAACGCTTTAGATGCATTACCTTGAGCCAATAATGTAAAGTGACTACAATTTTAAATCTAAATGTTTTCAATAATATCACAAAGACATGACGGAAAACTATACATAAAAAAAAAATACTTTTAACTTAAAAATGTATGGAAGAAATATTAAATTAAAAAAGTTCAGCCTCCAAAAGTTTTAATGTTATTCCATCTCCTTTTAATAAAATATACTTTTAATAATTCAATATCAATGTTCAACCACTGAACCATTTTTTGTATTTAACATTTATGTTTAGAGTTTGGCGAGTACATAGAGTTAACTAGACAGAAATCGAAGAACAAATTGTAATAAAAAAAAACTACAAATATATTGTATTAATAGATTTTTCAGTCAATGATAGGTATCCATAGGAATTAGTGTACAGGGCAAATGTTTTAGAGCAGCGGTTCTCAAACTGCGGTAAGCATACCACTAGTGGTAAGCGAAAAACTACATGGTGGTAAGCAGAAGGCCGCATGGTAGCAGAACGAAAAATTAAAAATAAATATTAGATTGATAATTAGATGTTAATTAATTCATATCTTAATTTTTAAACACTAATAAATTTGTATTAATAAATAAATAATAATAAATTTGTATTAATAATATTTAAAATATTTAAATAATTTTGTACTGCGTTTTTATTTAAAATGAATGTATTTAACTATGTAAAGATTGTATCGTTTTATTCTAAATCATCAGTGGTACGTGACCGATTGATAATATATTTTAGTGTTACGCGAAAAAAAAAGTTTGAGAGTCGCGTTTTAGAGTCGTCTATTATTTTACTATTCTCCACTATTCAGTTTAAATATGGTTTGTTATTAGATTGTAATCAATATGAAACAAATTATAGAATAAATGCTCTTATGACTTGATTTGTTATTCATAAATCGTAAATAAAAAAGGAACCCAAAGCTCAGGTCAAAATTATGTCATTAAATACTGTGAGAAAATTGAAAAAAAAAAATATTGCCTCTTTAATAAATAGTACAACTCTTCTTTGGCTACAAATTGCACACCAATACACTATCTCTATGTGCTCATCCCAAAGCTTTGGGTATTATAATAAATAATATAGTAAATTCTATACATTTAATTAAACGGTAAAACAATTTTAAAATAAATAAATAACAAGTAACTAAATAACTTTAAAAAAAACCAACTAGGAAAAATGCTTCATCTAAATAAAATACTAATACAGAGTGAAAAAAAGATACCTGATCATGGACCTTGGTAAATAAGATTTCCAAATAGTTCAGATATAGGAATGTTATAATATTGCAGTCTTATGTAGTTTTATCATAGATTTTCACAACTTATTTTAGCTTACATAACAACATTATAATATTTTATTACAAACATGGCATATTAAATGTTTGTTAAAAATTGTTATGGGCTCAGTATTATACAATACAAAATAATGAAAATTATGGTTTTAGAAACTATAACATTAATTATTTTATTACAAGTCGTCTGATTCTCAATATATAACATTTATTCAACAATATCCTTTAAAACCAGAATATTTAGATTCTTTTTAAATTACAGATAATATTAGGTTTTTAACTATTCAAAATAATAATAAAAAAATAACTAGATAAGGTTTGGTAAATAAATAATCCAATCAATGACAGGGAATAAAAAAAACTTTAGTTATTGCCTATTGGTAATCTGTGACATAGTTTCCAATACAACTATTTTAGAAATAAAATTACCTAAGTATTAGATAAGTATTTATCAGTGTTATACTCCATCCACAATACCATATTACAAAGTAGTTAATATTACTAAACCATTTTGTACCTCAATATTTAACAAATTGTAATAAATCTAAGTAAAATAAAAATACATAATGTACAACCATAATTATATAAATTAGTACTCGCCAAAAACTCAAAATATTGGCTGAAATATTAAAACGTTATCAGAAATAAAGCATCAGACTAGAATATGTAAAACTATTAATATTGAGCAATGTGATTAACAAAAATTTAAAAAAGGGAACTTGCCTAAAACTGTTCTTATTATACTAAAAAAAAAAGCACCTTTAATTTATATTAAATTTTAACGTTTAATTTTTTTGTACAACACATTGTTATTACCTTATAAATGGACTATAAATCTTGTTCTTCAAAATACTCAAGTAGTGTATTTTAACTTATAAGGGATTTCTGGAATGAATTCTAAAGTACAATTATTAATTAAGTTAAGCTTCAAAGCAATATTTCTCTGAATAGTGTTTTATTGCACTTATTTTAATAACCACCGTACTTCAATATAATTTAAAATTTAATTAAAATAAAATATAAAGGCAATTCAAATTTTTAAAATACAAAAATCTATTTTAGATGCATGTAGTACATATATTTTTAATTTACTATGCCATAAGTGTTACATGAGTAAAAAAAAAACGAAATTGAATTAAGACAACAACTAACTATCTATTCCATTTTAGTATTATTTTTAGGCTTTTTTATCTGAATGAAAATAATTGATCTTTAAAATAAAATACCCCGCAATTAATTCTCATATAAAATACAATTTGAGAAAAAAATGTACTTAAGTATAACAAGTATCAATATTTTATATTAATCCAATGTGTATTTAGATCATACCAAACAACCATTAATTATCTATGATAATAATTAATATCCAATGGCATATTAAATGGGAATTTTTTAAACAATACATTTTTATTGAACAGTTATGTGTAAAAATTACTAAAAATGGACCAAATTTATAAGAAATTATAATACTTATTTATTTAAAGAGAAAAAAATTCTTCTTGCTCATACAAATAATAAGGAACATTTATTTTTTACCTTGGTATACTATGACTAGACTTCTTCGATTTTAAAAAATATTAACTTAATTAAATTTAAAACTTAAGCTTTTCCTTTCATTATATTTGCATGAATGGAATTATTGAGTCATTCAGTCTATAGGCACCTGAATATAATATGATAAAATATATTCTAGAAATCCTAACACGTCATGGTGAAAGGCATCATCTAATAGTTTTATAATCTGAACCATATAAAATAACCAACTACTAAGAGTTAAGGATTCAATACTGAATATTTTAAAATATAACTGCTCCAGAGATCCCTTTCTGCTCTACAAGCAAAAATTGACTAAAATAGAACATACATACATAATATGCAGTTTAAATGATGTCTAGAATGTAAACATAACTATTAATGTTTACGTAAGTTATCAACACTAGATGTGCGTGAAGTTGATGTACTGCCATCTCCAGTAGAGTAAACTCCATTTACTGTGCTTCGATAGCTAGATGCAACTGTTGCTGTTCGTCGCATTGATGTGGTATCATTACCTTCAGATGATGATGGAGTTTCCAGATTGGATGGCGGCGATTTTCTTAACCTAGCAATAACTTTATCCAATTTTTGTACAAACAAATCAATATCAGACTTTTTAACACCTATTGAAGCCCCAGCTGTAATGTAGGGACAAGGGTAGTTGGATTTGTGTGCTCCCCAACCTTAAAATAGAAACAGAATAATATAATTTACGTTATGCAATATTAATCTATAAACATATAAAGTTTAACAAACCATCAAATTTATATCCACAGACATCTTTGACTTCAACAGATGATATAACTCTGCAACCTGTAACATGGCGCATATACATCATGGAGCTTAGCTGACTCAATTTTTTTGTATCAGTTTCATTCGCATTTGGAACACTTAATGATGTCAATGTCATAGCTAAAACAAATATTTTGTTAGATATTTGTAATTCACTGTTAAGATGTTATATTACCTATAGATATAGGATTATTTTGTATATCCAATAAACGTTCTCCATATTTAGCTGCAATTTTTCCGAGTTCTTTTCGTAAATGTTGGTGTACTTCTTTACGCTGTGTTATCAATTCTTTATAACCATTAGTACCCAATGACAGCAATGTTATGAAGATATCCATAACAGGACTACAAGATGCTCTTCCTAATTATTTTAGAAAATTAAATTGTTATTAATAAATTTAGTAATAATGTAAATAATATACCTGGATAATTTCTAGTAATTTTATCTAAAATAGTTTTGTCAAACCCAGCAATAATAGCACCTCCAACAGGAACTAAAAAGTTTTTATCAGTACTTTGAACAAAAACATCAATCCTCCCTTTTCTAAAAAAAATATATGATAAATAAAGAATAGTCAAAAACAATATCTTAAATTTATATTCACCTTGAAGCATCTTGGATTGAGTGCATCAGTCTGGTAGATTGTAAACCATATGCATTATTGACTAAATGTGGTACATTATATTTTTGACAAAGACAAGCAACTTTTTCAAGCGAATCTGATACTCTTGGGGCAAAACAACTAGTTGTGCTAAGGATACACACTATGTTATCTGATCCGAGTGTCGATAATTGTGCTTCAATTGCTGGTACATCTGTATGTAACTCATCACCACATTGTATAGGGTCTATGATTATTGGTTGCAGACCTGAGTAGATTTATTAAAAATAAATAATTATAATTTATGAATTACAAGATTATGAATTACCAGCTGTAATGATGCACTTGAAACATGATTTTTGATCTATTCTGGACCATAGTACAAATTTGGCCCCAGGCCTATCTTGTTTCAAAGTTAACATACATAACATCAAACTCATTCCAGTAGCCATTGGAACCATGAAACAGCCAGTGGCACTAGCAACTCCTAAATTGAAATTAAATGTATTAAATATACATAAGATTACTTCATACTCGTGTTTAGAAACATAATATATTAAATAAATTCTCCAATGTAAGTATAAAATAAATTTCTTTACCCATAAAACGGATAGACTCTAAGAGCATTGCGTTGACTAATTTTATCATTAAACTAGATCCTGTGGCATTAGGTTGAACTTCAGCAATATTTTCAGATCTGCCAATACCATGAGTCATAAGAAAATGTCGTTTTGCAACTAAATTGCAAGCTATGCGTCCTTCTCGTTCACCAACACCAGCATGTTCTTTGAAGTTATTACTGTCCATCAGTGCTAAGTTTGATAGAAACATTTCGATTGTTGCATCGTCCCAACCATTATCAGGCCATTTTCTCTTTAACAAACAAGATTTGATATTAGGGGATTTGATTGGGCTAACGTGTTGAAGTGGAAGCAAGTGCAGAAAAAGTAGGAATATTGAGGTCATTATGGAGAGTTTTATTGCTATAGTACCACAGAGCTTTTATTAATAGATGTAGGTTTATAGATTGGAAAGATTGAAATAATTTTAGATTTGATATTTTGGTTGATCCCCAGATGATGTGAATCCTATATTAATTTATAAATTACTATAAACATATGAATCTAGGATATAAAGCTGTGAAACATATTAACAAACAATTAATACTGACCCAATTTCAATAAGTTACCTATTTAAATTAAATATTTTATCTGAAAAAGAAATGTAAAGTTAATCTCAACTAACTCATAATAAGAAATTTTAAAGTTTTTAAAGTACCTACTTAATATCTAAAAAGTTTTTTGTAGATAGTTATTTAAAGTGTATGTATACTTATTAATGAATGAAAACTCTCACTCAAACTTATTTTATCATAAGCTTTGAGTCGTATAATTATAGAAATAAATATATGTTAATGACATAGTATTACTTACTATAAATATCTAACACTATATTTTATTTTATAGAACTTAAAACATACTTGTTCCATTAGTGTTTTAGCCAAGTTTTCTCTTGTTCTCAAAGCACTAGCTGCTTGCTGGACATATGAAGAAGGTATGAGATTTTCAGCTAATGTAAAATTTTGACTATTCATTTTGGCTATTGGAGTTAATTGTATAATTCACATAATAAAGTACCTATAACATACATTAAGTTAAATAAAATTATGTCTAGTTACTATTTTCAGAATTAATTATTTTTTTTATTTAGAATACATACAAACACTAATAAACGAGTACCGAGGTTAACATAAAATGTAGTATGTAATTCCAAAAACGGTTACCTATGGAAATCTCGAATTTAACTTATACCATATCCAAACTGTATCCGTTCAAGTACTTAAATTCAAATGCCAATATAAAATATAATGTAATACAATAATAACAATTTTTAACACTCCGAGAACATGTATAAATGTATTAGAATGTTATATGGTCTAGACAGTCAAGCTGCTGAATGCTGATGTAAGCCGATGTAGGTACTATCTATATTCTATGGGTAGTTGTAAGTACTAGGTGCACAAGAATTATTCATTATATTATCAAACAAACACAAATCGATGATATCAAAAGATAAACTCGTATTTCTCACAATCGACAAAACGTAGCTGAAACTTTTTAATTGTTTTTACCACGATGTAGATAAATTCTACATCATGGTTTTTACCTTTTGGAAAGGGACAATATCAGTAGTTGACTAGTTCCACGAAACATTTGATCCATTAGACTTTTGTTCCAAAAAAAAAATCGCGGAATCCGTGTAGACATCGTGTTAATTTATTCTGTGGTATTACCATTCTATATTTCTATCTGCGATTTAAGTTTTATGCCCAGACAGCCCAGTATGCCAGTTTTATTACTCAATTACTCAAAGATTGGATCACTTCTTTATCAGGGGCGGAAATAATGGGGTGGGGGGACTGCGACTTATCCCCCCCTCAAAAATATCCCTTATTGATTGAGATTTAAGCCTCTGTGTTATTTTAAATTAATAGTTAATTTATGTGGGCAGTAGCCCCCAGAATTTTAACCCTAGTTGCCCCTAGTCGCCTTTTGTCCCACCTTCCACGATACATAATATATTATTTTGTTCCGTGATTGAATAACTCGGCCATGGACAATCGTCTTATCTTCAAAGACCGTGATAATGGCTAAAATACAATTATAGCCGATAATATATAAAAATTATAATGTGTTATCTTTATGTGTAAATGTGTAATAAGATTGACTATTGACTATTGACAGTATTGTGTATGCAAAAACCGCATGCTGAATGCCGATTGCTGAAAGTTAAACACTTATTCTGTATATCTGTCATTCAGTGGCGAAATTCTGAAATTTCATTCTTGAAAATTAAAAATTTAGTTGTATTTTACACTTACAGTACAATTTTTTTACTAAAATGACTTCAATTATAAATTATCCATTCCGGATCTGTAGATCTATCTTGGGTACTTCATTGGCAACGGAAAGTAGGTAAGTTAAATTGTATGTATGAAAAGTTGAGTTTATGTTTTGTTAGTGTTTCCTTGTCCTGTGTGGATTCGGCATAGAAAGTATCAAGGTCGCCATAAAGGTATTCACTATGAAAATATAAGAAATATGTTGAAAGTGCATGTACGATATACTTATTGTTATAATATTGGCTCTTAATTATTGGATATTTTCTATTGTTCAACTATATGTTAAAAATAGAAAGGTTAAACTGTGTCTGGGCATTGGATGTTGTAAAAATATGTTATAATATTGTATATTTATTGTCTAGAACTTTTTTCACTAATTGGTGAAATTACATTTTTATAAGTATGCAAACTCTGAATTTAATGGAATTTTGTTATTTTCTGTTAAGGATAAATGGTTTGATGGGCTACAACATTCTTCATCGTAAAGTGTCAGATGCTGCAGCTGATAGTAGTAAAGAACCATTAAAAGAAAGTAAAGATAAGATTGATATTGAAGCCCTTGTAAAACAAAATGAAGATTTACTTGAGGAAAATAAAAATTTAACTGTATGTTTCAAATATCGTACATAGAATACATTTAGAAGATAATATTTACGATACTTTATTGTATATTATAGGAAAAAGTTAGGAGGTATTTAGCCGAAACAGAAAACATACGCAAACGTACTATTAAAGAAACAGCTGATGCTAAAATTTATGCGATTCAAGGATTTTGTAAAGACTTGCTAGATGTAAGAATAACAGATCAATTTAAGATATTAAAATACCTAAATATTTTATTATAATTCATAAGTAATAACTATACTTTTTCTAGGTTGCCGATAGTTTAAGTAAAGCTACTGAATGCGTTCCAAAAGAAGAAGTATCTGATAGTAACCCACATTTGAAACATTTATATGAAGGCCTGGTGACTACTGAATCACAATTACAAACAGTTAGTGATTAAAATAATATATAATATTCAATATGTATATTAATTAACTAATAAATATATAATACAAATTGTATCTATTTAAAGATTTTTCAGAGACATGGGTTAATGTCTATAAATCCTTTAAATGAAAAATTTGATCCCAATTCTCATAAAGCTTTATTTGAACAGGTAACTAACTTAGTGAAGATAAAAATTAAAAAAGAATTATAAATAATATTTTCTTTTTTTAGGTTGTTGAAGGCAAAGAAGGAGGTATTGTGGTTGTAGTTTCCCAAATTGGATATAAATTACATGAACGTATCGTCAGAGCGGCTGCTGTTGGAATCAGCAAGGATCCAAATTAATAAAAATCTATAGTTTTTAATTTAAGTATCTGTTGTAAAAATAATTTAGAATTTAAATTAATACACAGCCCATAGTATAAGTAGATTTAAAACAACTATTATTTGAAATTATTTTTACTTTTTGTGGTGTCAGCTACATATAAACCTTATTCCATGGCCAGACAGGTCAAAATTGTATCAATTAAGGATTTATTAGAAAAGATAACTATCATCTATGTTATACTTTATTTCAATAAATAAATTATGTAATATGTTTAACGTATATAAAAGGGTGATAACTAATAAAGTAATGGAGATACATGTTCGTCATTACCTAATCAAAATAATGACTAATTGCCAAGTAGGTACATGCAGGGAATTGCTCAAATTTAGATTCTAAAAAAAAATAATGATAATTTTGCTTATCATTACATTATGTTATGATTAAGTTACCATGAAGCTCCTTACAAATAAAGAACATTCTTTAAATTTTAAACCAACAGCTACTATTAAAAGATTTTAAAGTAAAACCGGCAAGCATAAAGATTCTCAGTGGCGCAATGAAAGTATTGGTTTTACAATAATGCTATATGTTTATTTTGTCTGTCATCACCTAAAGTGGCAGTAAAATTGTTTCAATTTTCAACTTTGGGGGTTGATTTTAGTAGTAAATTGGATCTAGCGGATACTTTTTTTTTTTGGGGGGGGGGGGGGTGTTGGCGAGAGGTAAAAGTAAAAAGTACCAAACTTTTCAAAATAACCGGGTAAAAAAAATTATAAGTCACATTCTAGTGTAAAGCCACTACTAAGACAAAATCGATTTGGTTTTCTGGTATTACTAGAAAAAAGAATTATGTTAGACATCTTTCACCAAATGTTAATATTCGCATTTTCTAGATATTCATAAACCTTCTAGATAGGTCAAAATTAAAAATTTCTCGTTTTTGAATATGCTGGGAAACACAAAAAAAAAGGAAAAATGGAAATTATTACGCACAACCATTGAACGCTCAAAATATTTTTACTCTTTTTGAGCTATTTACAGCCATGAGGAATTTTGTAAATTTTTTTAAAAATTATTATTGACAAAGCTTCATTTCATTTAGTAAAATTTAATGTAAGGTTTCTCATAAGTTGTTTTAATAGCAGAAAAAAATTACAGACACATTTTTATATACATTTAAAGTTCAAATTTTGATAAAATTCATTGAAATCCCAAAACATCGCAAATTATTTTTCAGATGGAAAATTTGAACTATTAAATTTGATTATTTATTCAAGTATGCTATGATGATGAGTGATGACACACTACTTCCTCTCAAAATAGTGTTTGTATGCAATGAATCATAATCTAATTTAAATCTAACAACTTCATTACACCGACAAACTTTACAACTATTGTAAGGCTGATCGATACTCACTTGTCCATCTTTTTTTCGTTTGTATTAATGTTGATGAATTTCTTTTACTTGATAACAAAATAAAATTCTTCTTAAGTTAATGGTTATTACTATATCAATGATACAAATAATGCCTGATCATGATCTGAAGTTCAAATATTGTAAAGAAAAAATTAAAAAATATAACTGTTTTTTTTTTTGTAATAGACAATTTAAGTTCAAATTTGGTTGAAATAAATGTTTTAATAAAGAACGATTAAAACTTTAATTTAGTTACTTTTATTATCATTCAAAATTATAATTTGTGATACTCAAATTTTAACTTATATTATTATATTTAATACGCACAATGACATTTTCAAGTGAAATATCTTCTGCAAAAATTGCATTCAAGCTATTACTAGTAGTAAAGTTACTTTTAAAAGTAGGCTGACAGACATAAGTGGAACTAGACAATTTTATTAGGATATTTTAATGATGCTTAATGATAAATAAGAAAAAAATAAATTAAAAATTTCAAGTCAGTATTATATCAAGCCATAGTATGACTTTAGTGTCGCCTATGCTGATAGACTGTCTTCTGCTTAGTCATTTTTGTATTTAAAGATTTATTATTGAATGAAATTTGACAAGTGTACATTAGTTATATGCACATGCACTGGGGGTGCTGGGGATGCCACTGGAGGCCTAATTGCTAAAAAAAGACCCAAATGCATTAGTTAGTTTTTAATATTTTGTTGTTTGCTATATTCTTTATGAGAACAATTTTATTACCTAAATTTCGTTTTTGAAGCTTTACTGAAAATGAGTTCTAGCACTTCTACATATGAAAAAATCGAATATAAAATGAGCATAGCAATTGATAAATTAGTATTAATGATCCAAAATAAAAACTTTTAAGTTTAAGTAAAAAGTTAATTTTTATATTTTTTTAGTTTCTCTATACATACACTTATTTGTACATAAATAGATTTGTTGGTAAATAAGAATTGTTAACATTGTAAAAAATTGCTTGTACCAAATGGTTTTCAAAATGTTTGTTTCCCAATTTAAAATTTGCAACCACAGAACAAAGAATCTGCACAAGCCCATGATTACAGTTCGTTATTCTTCAATGACAAGGTATTCTCAATACCTACTGTACATTAGAGTAGTGACTTTCAAACCTTTTTAATTTGATCTCGTCTAAGAATTATTTTTGGTTTGCAATTGGTTTTAAATTTATTAACATAATTTATAACATAACACTCCTTGCATAGGTGAGCACAATGTCAATACCTTTCTTAACACATAAAAACATATACGAGTACATTTATAGTGATAATAATATGTATTATAATAGTTTATGTAAACTTAAATAAAAACCAGGATATTATCAAACACTAAATT
Source organism: Myzus persicae (assembly GCF_001856785.1). NCBI lineage: Eukaryota > Metazoa > Arthropoda > Insecta > Hemiptera > Aphididae > Myzus > Myzus persicae. The sequence goes on from NW_019104229.1 coordinate 62,969, forward strand.
TTTAAACAAATTATAACCTACAGTATTCATTAATGGGGAGGGGTGGGACAGCGAAGACATTGAATATTAAAATATGTCAATTTGCCTTAACCTCATCACCAATACTCCTGGTTTGTCAGTAATCTCTCCCTCACTCTAACCTCACATTCAAATCCACCAATATCAAACCTCTTCTCAATTCTCCTCTTTTGCACTTCTGTTGTATACATTTTTATAACAGATGATAAATATATTCTTGTTTATTGTAATAATAATAATAAAAAAAGGATATTAGGAACAGGATCAGCCTGACCACAGTAGGGGACAGGTATTCCTATTTGAGCCTCATCTGTGATATAGTTTTTGGTGCCCACGTTCATTCATTAATGATACAATATAAATATGTATCACTATATTCAAATACAGACCACTGCTAAACAATTATATTACAACAATCTTGACTACTTTCCAAGAAAAAAATTTCTACCACACTGACCCTGAATAGGATTGATTAATTTTTACACATAAAACATTTACAACAAACATTACAATATAAACACCAATATTTAATTTAAAAATACAATTTTAGGTATTTTCTCATTGTTAAAAAACACATTTAAAACATACATCCATATTTAAGTATAAATACCATAATTATTATAAAACATAACATACGTTTTTGAAAAGCAACAATTGAGAGTTCTTTAAAAATACATTTTATTTTAATGAAAGGGATTGAGTGTAGTTTTTACTTATTTTTATTCCAATGATTATTATCTTGTCATCAATAATGAACCAAATGAGAACCCAAGGAAATTGAGTTAGAATTCTAGTAAAAATTTAGAGTTTATTAAAAGTTGAATTAGATTGACTTTTAATCTAGGCTGCAAAAGTTAAAAATGCCTATATTATTATTTATCAAAAAAAATTTAAAAATACAAGACAATCTTTAGTAAACTGAAACACTAAACAGATAAATTCAAGTTGGTTTTCAACATTTTTCGTAACATCTTTAAGTCAATTGATGTCATGAAACTAACATTTTGTATACAATGAAATAGTAATTGTACTTTAGGTTCATGTGTACATGTTCGAAACATATCTACTCATTCATAATAATTAATTGTTGTTTACTTCTCGCAATTTAAATACATGAACACACAATTGTCTAAGCCAAGCTAGTAAATAACCACTATCAATCCCCTTCAAAAGTTAAAACGAATTTTATTTGTTGAAGCTAGTTAAGTGTTAAGAACAATCATTATGAAGAAAAAAAATGTTGACGAACAATTTATAGGATAAAACATGAAATTCAATGTTTATTTTTAAACATAGCTATTTGTCTATCTATTCAAATTGAATTGAATTCATTAAGTTTGTGCATACTATATCATTAAATTAAATTAAATGTGTAAGAGTATTTTAATATTTAAATAAGTAAGGAAATAATTTTGAATACAAAATTACAATAGATGATCTACTAAGTAAACGATACAATTATACTTATATAATAATAAAATATTGTGTGTAAAAATATTTTGATGATAAAATTGTTCAAACATAAAAAAACATAGGTTTTTAAGTACATTATTGTTATACACACAAATTATCCACGAAAAATCACCAAGAATGTCGATTGAACTTATATCATCATAGATACACACTTCGTTGAAATAAAAATGTATGAAAAAGTAAAAAAGTTACAATTTAAAATTCAGAAACAATAATTGATAAAAAATGTGAAAAACACCAATAATTATTTTGATCAAATATGAAATTAGCTATATTAAAAAAAGCAGACATTCTTAGTGATTTAACAGTAATGTATACATCAATGCAAATAATAACATATGAATAAGTACAACTACATACTAAAGATATATTTAAGTATAAAACCAAAATAATTACCTGATCAATATTGATGGAATAATGTTTTGACATAATATTTAAACATAATAATAATAATAATAATAATAATAATAATAATAATGATAAAAATAATAAAATAAGTAATAACAGCGAAACGAAGCAGTTTGTTAACTAAGCACCATAAGGACTTGATGATCACAAAAATTATATTTAATAATATACACAAATAATAATTAATCTAAGGTAATAATAATAAATGCATAATTCAAATAAAAGAATAAATCAATGATGATAAATAATAATAAAACTATACACTCAAATTGGTTTCAAAAATGGTTTGCTCATATCAATTGAGTAAAATACGTACGTCAATATTTTATATACTAAAAATTATAAAAAAAAAAATTAAGGAATTACATCAAAGTTTCAAACTAACACAAGCAGTTTAATGCATACTTTAATCATTATGGCATTGAATGGCTTACCTAAACTAGACTATAAGATAATATATCTAAATTATTTTTAAAAAAACGCTTCATCCACATGCGATATGTCATTTAAGTTCGAAGAAAAATCCATTTCTAAGGAATCATTTCCAAATGCCATCATACTAAATAAGCAAAACAATATATATTTTTTAAGCCAATAAAATAAATAAAACATTCATATTATAATACATAAATTTAACAATACTAAAATGAGTAAAATATGTACTCAATATGTACTCAATACATTTAATGCAATCTTTTTAATTGTTTTCAGTTATGTTTGAGATTCAAAAGCGATCAATACTGAAAGTATGAATTAAAATATTTCCTTGTCGTCACTAAAAAATTGACCAAGTGAACGCTTTACAATTTTATTTTGAAATTTGAAATTTGTATTGTTACTAATTATTTAATTATTTCCCTTGATCAATTTTTGCATGTTTGAATCACAACACAGTTCCCAAAGTGCAAAAATTGACCAAGTGAAACTATTAAATTCTTATGGAGCAATACAAAATAAAAACTTCAGAATAAAATCTTAAAAATTTTCACTTTGTCACTTTTTGCATGGGACAATGATTTGTTAAAACCTAAGTTTAAATAAATTTAAAAATTTTTAACACATAAGTGTTAGCCTACCTATGATAAAATCTATGGTTCAAAGCACACCTTCAAAAGCCACTATTATGTTTTAAACATACTTTCTTAATTTTCTTATTTTTTGTATCAAATAAAATCAATCATACTTCAGTACTATGTTTTAAAATACAGTTCTTAATATATAAATGCAACCTATATAATCTAACAAGACAAGGAGTATACTAAAGGCGTTAGGTTTATCTGATGATCTATTCTATCGATGAATATTAATGAAAATAAGGTAACAGATGTAATAATAATAATAAAAAAAAATTAACATCCAAATTGACTCGGAACTTTATCCCAGGATCATAGTACAGGCATTTCTAAATCCCGTCATAGGATGGCGGCTGAAAAAAACGACCCTGGACGGTACTTTTCAGATGTACTGTTGAGTTAAAGCAAAATTAAAAATTTTTTTTTTTTTTTAATATAAATACATTTTACACTTAATTTTTTATGATAATATTTGGAACCTTTGTAAAAATAATAATATATGTCTCTTTATAAGTTAAGGATATAAAATATAAATAAGTGTGTCTAACAAAGTCTAGTATTGAATATAAATTAAATGTATATTTTTTTTATATAAAATATAAATAACCATTATATACAGCTATTGGTACAGTAGTTATCATTTATTATAGTCAGTATTATTTTTATCATGATTTATCAAATTACAATTTTAAAGATTATATAATATTCACCAATGAACATAGAAAAAGAAGGTGATTATAACAGTATTTTTTATGCAAAATCTGCTCTCTAATATGATTTGACATCCCTGCCCAAAATGTAGTATTAATAAACAGACACAATTTAGTAATTTGTGACATTAGTTATTACATCACATATTATTAATACAATATTATATTAATGATCACTCAAGAAAAATATCTATTTTTTTATTTTGCTTATTTTAAGTATAAGACAAAAAACACATATTGTTTATATTTAAATTAAAGTAATGTAAATGCTAGAATGCTGTGTCATATTATACTGCTAATCATAAGCAGAACTAGAAACATTTACCAAACAGGCATTAAGAAACTTATTAGATTTGCCTGCGCTAGTAATTTAAATTCTGTATGGTCAGTGATTATGCCTCTAACAAACATATTTAAAAATAATTAGAGTTTAGACTAAAAAAAAATGATATATATTACATTGATTTTTCATAGGTCATTTAAATATAATTTGAGAACAAAAATATTATATTAAATGTCAAATAAATGACAACTACTGTAAATGAAAAAGAAACGGGCTTTAATTAAAAGGCTTTGACATTACTTAGTGCTTAATTGTTTTATTTGTATTTTAAAAGAATTGAAGTTAATTAATTTAGATTTCATTATTTAATAGGTATTTTATTTTGATGGGCAATTAATAATATATTTTGTAACAATTTAATGATTTGTTAATAAATTTAAATTTAAAGGCTCCATATAATATTTACATAATATTAATAAAAAGTATGGTCATGCATTATATATACCGAAAAAAAAAAATAATAAAATGGCAAAAAATTGATATAGGTTCGTGCTGATTACATAAATATTAGTATGAAGTTAGTAGTGTACATAGTACTTATTATAGACCTACCTTTAATTTATTGTTATATTTAAAGAAGCACACACAAAATACAAATTTTAATTAAATGCTCAATCATTATAGTAAGGTATACTAATAATGATTTTGTCAGAATTCAATCAAAAAAAAAAAAAAATTATTTTAGGAACTACTGGGATAACTATCAGAATAAGCTGTGTGATATCATTGGGCCAAGCCGGCATAATAGCCCATCGTATGCGTGTAAAAGTTTCTCGCTTTATAAAATGATTTACCAACTTAAACATTTTATTTTTGATGTTTAATTTATGTAAAAATATGTGGTTTTTTGTTCTAAAGACAATAGAAGTATCAGAATTTAAATACAAAATTTGGTTTTTTTTTAATATTAAAAATACTAAGAGTTTTTTTGTTATGTACATATTGCAGTTGTGCCGCTGTATATACATATTGCAGTTACAGCGGCACAGAGCGTCGATGTATTTAGACACACTTTTTAAATATTTCAAAAAATAACTAAACATTTTAGAAAAATGGTGGTTCCATTAACATTTTTAGTACACAAAAACATACATACCACATACATACAACAAAAGTTTAAAAATATACTTTAAAGGTATTAAAATTATTGTGTGAAACGAGTAATTTTTACACTTATAAGATAGGCAATTACCACGAGCTCTGGCCAGTGAAGTTATTTATTTTTATTTTTTTAAGTTAATTTAGCATGGCTCATTGGATAAAAGAGTATAAACGCTAAACCTATACCATTATTCTTAAAATTGAACATGCTTTCAAATTAAAACAGTAATTTTTTTTTGTTTTGTGCTCTTTTAATATTATGTAGCACAACACAGGAATAAAGATATAGTAATAATTATTATACACTTAACATATATATTCAAAATTAAATCAGTTTTCAATTGTGAACTTGATCCCTAAACCAATAACTGAGTGAAATTTATTCTATGTACACCACTCACGAGAATAATAAAAAAAAAAATCATTAGAAGTGAGCAAGCATATAAGTTTGGATCTATACAAATTCAAAATAATATAATTTACATAATATTTCTATTTAAATAAAATACAAGCTGATCACACACCCAAAGTTAAGCCAATCTGGGTTTAATGAAACAAGAACTAGTTGATAATGAGTGTCTGATGATAATATTTAGATTATATATATACAGTCAAATTGCCGGGTGTATGTAACAATATTTTGGGTAAAACGATTCCAAGCAGTGTATTTGGTTGGTTTTATAAGTTATATTTAGTACTTTTAATCGTATAGAACAATATCGGTTATAACGATAATCCGGATATAGCGATTTTATTTTGAAACGAATATTGGTTTTTATAATAACCTATAGCGATTAATAATATGTACATTGTGTAGTAAATTTGATTTCATTCAGAGTGTTATAATTCCTAATCTTATCTGTAACAGATAATGTGTCTTGTCCGACCGTATTGTATACAATATACATTACACAGCATACGTTTCTTAGTCCCTGTTTTAATTGTCATCCGTTTAGACACTTTCCGTATAAGTTAAAAATGTCAAATGAAAGACCGTCAAAGAGTACCATTCAAAGTAACGTCTGTTTCGAAAATGTATTTTGATATTAATCAGGTGCGTACTGTTGTTTCGGTAAACAGTTATATAAATACGCCAGAAATATCAATGGCAATAAACAATGTTTCTAATTTTGTTAAAAATCTTATTCAAATTATAAACAACCCACTATAATAGATTATTTTTCAAACAAATCTTAAATATATACTATATATATTATGTAATTTTATTAAAAAATTATAAATACTTTGAATGTTAAAATATGTAATCTTAAACAAAATTAAAGAGTAAAAAATTTGTTTCATAAATCAATTTTTCAAAAATTTCATGTTACTTTTCATGATCCGGGTATAATGAAGGTCAGTTATAACGATCAGATTCCCTAGGTCCCTAGAAGATCGTTATAATCAAATTTGACTGTATATTATTTGAAGGTAAATAATTAATAATTAATAAAATAATAAATAATCAATAAAAGTTGCATAAAATATTAATATGTTATACAAATTTGTTTGAATTTAGAATATTTAATGGTAAATTGAGTATGGGGATGTTTAAAAAATGAACAATATTTCCTGTCTTATCTTAATTACATAAATATCTAAAATATTTTCTAAGTTACACGAGCTGTTCAAAATTTGAATGAAGATAGGAAAATTTAACCAAAAAATTATTATAATATATTATACATCTTATTTATGAAAATAAGATATACATACACAAAACATACCAGGAGATCACTGCCCCCATGTCACCAAATCAAACTGCCTGTGAAACAGAAGTGAAAACTCAAATACAACAATTAAAGATACCTATAATCAACAACCTGTTAATAGTGATAAATATTTAATATTTAATTAAAATTAAAAACATAACTTTATTTAAAATTGTAAATTTACTCACTCACTTCTAATTAATATAATCTCTTTTAAACTCAAACAAAACTAAATTCAAGCTAAAAACAATTGTGCATTACATTATTGGAAATATTCTTACTTATTTACTGGTTCACTGTGCACTGATGAGGTTTCTCTAATGCTACAATTTCCAGGGCTGTTTACATGAAACATGTGGTTCTGAGGAGTGTTTGGATAGCTATTCATTCCTTGTCCGTTGGTTCCAGGTCCGCCCCAACCAGGAACATGCGTAACCAGTAAAGGCTTTAAATAACCATTACTTGTAACAGGTGTGCTAATATCTAAATTATGAAAATAAAATATATGAAACATAGTCATAATTTTAAATTTAAAGAAAATACTATTTTTAGAATAGGGTTATTATTAATTTCATATTAAAAAACAGGACATTCAATTTTAAAAGATACAGGGGGTGTATAATTTATCCACAAAAATCAAATTAAATCTTATTCCTAATTTGAAAATCTTTATTATATGCGTACAGTATCCATGCCTAAGAAAATAAAACCTTTCATGCTCTCCTTACATATTCATCAAAAATTGTTATTTGGTTTCCCTGTTTAATAAAAGAGTATGAATATTGCATTTTTTCAGTAAATCAACATAACTGATTTGGAGACATGTTATTAAATACAATGTTAAAAATTCACCAACCTACCACTTGATTTTCACTATCACAAGAAAAAAGAACAATACTATTTATTTTGATTTCACAACAATGTTACAAAACATAAGTCACATAAAATAACAAATAATTTTATGTTATGACTCACAATTTTATATTTGTCATGATGTTAAATCAAAGTTATACTTGAGAAAACATGTAAAAATAGAACAAAATACCAGATGACAGATAAAAATTAATTACAGTTAGAAAGTTTACAAGATTATTGGGGGAAGCAACACTTTATGATAATTATAATGCATTTTAATGGTTATCGTAAACCTGAATTGTTCAAGGCTCAAGACGTTTTGAATTATTTGTGATCTCGGCCAGGACTTGATGACTATCTGAATAGTGTGTTATAATTTAATATTGTTCAGCCTAATTCAGGAAAGTTCGGAGAATTATATTAGAATGATTTCATGAATTGACACAATTTATAATATAAATTAAGTATGTTTAGTTTAAAAACAAAACTTATTTGTTAAAATAAAAATATATGAATACTTGGTGGTTGTGTATAGTATTTTCCGAATGCTTGATTTTTATCAATATCAGGATATAACTTTGTGAGATATGGCAAGTCCAATAGTCTATCAGCCAAGTTTCGAATTGATAAATCTTTAGCTGAGAAAGGATGTAAACTATACGCATCTGAATCATTGGCTGAAAAATAACAAAAAATACTAAAATAAGTAAATCTTTCATTATTAACCTAAAGAAAAGTAGAACTTACATCCAGCCCAGGCAACAGTTAGCCCACCTAGTTCTGAATCTGAAAATCTTAATAAAAATGTACCCGTGGCATATCTTGTCAACATCTCTTCTGCATCAGACTTTCTTATGAATCCCATAATGGCACTACACATTTTGTGTTAAAATACCAAGTCAACATAATATAATACATACAACTATTTTCAAGTAATTACCCATCAGTCCAAGGGCCTTTTAAATGTTCTCTAGTTATTTTCATCACGGCATAAAACCATTCCCAAAATGTGAAACTTCTTTGTGGCAATGGTTCTTTACAGAATTGCGACCATGACAACACCATGTGATTAAAATCCACATTTTGCATTCTGAAAATATATTTAAATTATTCATCATATTAATTTAAATTATTTTTAAACTTATCTATTTACCTAAAGGCTTTTTCAGCCAAAAATGTCAAACTTTCTTCTGAGAGACCACGGCCTGTAGCTGCAGAAAACTTCATGTTTAAAGCTTCTGCCACATTTCTCCATGGTACTTTATCAGGAACATTAAATGGAACACGGCCAGGTTCAGCAAAAGCATTATCCCAAGTTACAGTAGCCCAAGCATGAGGATCTTGATTCCCATGCACAATAACTACCACAGGTAATGACAAATTCCACACCTAAAATAATTTTTAAATATTACACATTCAACACTTTTTGTTAATATCTGTATTATATAAATTATATGACGTAATAGGTACCTTCTAAATTATTTCTCTAATACATTTTAATCAAAATCAGTAGAATGTATCAGTAATGAAATATTTTCAAATAGAGATATGTTACTATATGGTACTAATTTTTTCCATTGATTAACTTCATGCGGTTTGTATTTAATTTTGATATTTGTTTAAGTACTACAAATTAAAAATGACAACAAAACTTACCTCAAATTGGAGTTCATTACCAATGAAAAATTTGGAAGAAAACAAAATTGAAAATTTTTCATCCATAACAGATTCTGTGCCTTTTTTTTCAGTACGCTTAATTTTCTTGAGTTGCATACTTCTATTATAGTTAAATACAAATTATTATTTGACTGACTTATAAGACAGTACATTTAAAGTCCAAATTTACCGGAAATTGGTTGACAAATGTCTCTGCACAGGTTGATATTCCATTTTTCCAGTGCAATTTAATATTTCACCACAAGATTCTCCATCTGGTTTATTTCTTCCAATTATTTGATTCGCTTGAGATTCACTGACTATAGATACTTTGACCTAGTACAGGTAATTACGGCTAGGATTTATATTCATTGGTATGTTTATATAAGCAGCGTTTTTTGTTTACAAATATGTTTAATTATGTTCATAAACCTCCGCATTTTAATATAAATGGTCAAATTACTTAATTTGCATAATATTTTAATTATAAACACAAAAATTGAGTGTTTTGCGATATGTTTTAGCAGTTCAGTTGCAGTGGGTTAGGGATATCATATAATATTAACCATTTAAAAATACCCAAGTGTTGCCAATAGTGTTATTTTAGATTTTAGTTTTAAAAGCAAGTTATGAGTATTTTAAAATGCACAAGTAATTGACTATTTTAAAATAATCATAACTTGCTTGAAAATTAAAATATAAAAAAACTCCATGAAGTGCACTAGATAATACTCTTACCTTTAAATCGTATAAGAGCTCAATTCACTCTAATTTTCAAACTAAAAAGGCTGAATTGTAATATATTTGTAAGCGTCAATACCCAAACGGCTCCCGTCTATTGTTTATTATTCCCAAACGGCTCCCGTCAAAAAAGGTTTTACGAACAGGTAAATACCCAAACGGCTCCGGTTGAAAAAGGTTTTACGAACAGGTAAATTCCCAAACGGCTCCCGTCGAAAAAAGTTCTTATAAGTTAGGTTAGGTTAGGAATAAGTTATTCCCTTGCTTTGACCACAAATGGCTGTGAATCGTTCCACAGCAGATTTAACAACGAATTCAATTCTGCTCATCCTAATATTTTTAAGGTTATTGACATACTAACCGAAATACATTCCGAAACACAAATTAAAGCTAGAAGTGGTGTAAATACACCAAAACCGACAAAAAACAGGAGCTCATTGAAAACATTATCCGAGAATTTTCATCAAATAAAATAACTACCACAGATTATATAAAAAAATGTGTGCATCAAAAATTTACCTATTCTATAATTTTTTTTATATTTTTATACATACATTTTTGTCTATTTTTTAAAACTTTTGTACATTTAATTCACAGAATATAATTTTTAAC